>NC_142930.1:102280245-102287745 GCF_046866305.1 Octopus bimaculoides | reverse complement strand
TATCACCTCATAACCTATATAGAAAGCATTTTCCTAAATATTTCTTTCCCTGAACTTTATCGTCTGAGATTGCCTTTTAGGTTAGTTGAAATATTTTAACAGCTCTCATTTGCAATGTTGTTTCTACATTCTGACAGATAAAAAAGAAGAAAAAAGGAAGAGCTAAATCTAACCAATAAAAAACAAAAAAAAAAAAAAGAAATTTAACCTAAGCTAATGCTCTGTTATTATTTTGTTAGGGCACTTAAATAACTCTGAAAAAATCACTATTTTACAGAGTTAGTAATAACAATATAGATAAGAGAGCATTAATTTTGTTTCTTCAGTCTTTCATTTTGGGGGTATAATTGTCATAGTTTTGCCCCTTATGTTAGCAAGGAGCACCAATACTATAGTGTTTATATAATATTGCCAGTTTTGTTGATGTAGTCAACAATAAATAAGTAGTACATATTCATAAAAAAGATTTATCATTTGTTGTTTCTAAAGTGTATAAACAAAACAATCACAATAATTATATAAAAATTCCTAAGTTTGAGTTGAGAGTACACACATCTTTCTAGAATGTGTTATGGTGTATAGATTAATGCTTCTGACAAGGTTTTTTTCCCCCTCTAATGTGTTCACAGAAGCTACAGTATGTTGGCCAGGATTAGTAAACTTGCTTTTAAAATATTTAGTTTGAAAGCATTTTTATGAAGCAAAAATTTTTGTTTTTGTATTGCTTGTTTGGTTTTTTGTTCGAGTATTTTATCATCCTGAATTATTATTCCTTCATTTTCACTTATAGAAGAGAGCAGTGATAAAATGGTGAACAGTAAATAAAATACTGTGATTTTAATGACATCACAGGTTTTAATTTTGCTTCAATAGTTTATCTGAAACTTACATGACATCTGGGCATTTTGAAATTATACCTAATTTTTATTTTTTGATTTGCAGAAACTTCAAATACTATGCATTTTAGCTCAAGTGTTTTCTAAAATCATTTGTGTGTGTAAGTATTTGTGCCTCCTAACAGTGAGGGGGAAAAAATTGTAGTATAACTGAAATCCTTGACATAAGATGTTAGAAAGTTTGTGTTAAAATTTTCAGTTAAAAACTCATTTCAGTATTAAAGTCAATAAAGGATGAATGCTAGAAATTTGTTGGTTGTGTAATTTTTAATGTCAACGCTTGCTTCTTTATTATACTAAATAATAATTCACCATATTAAGAAAAAGGAAAGAGTATTCAACCATAAAGCATAAATAATACAGGTGACAGCAAAATATCTTTCATCTATATAGAAATGTCTTCATGGAAATAGGTCTTTGAGAAAATAGGTTATGCCAGATCATTACAAATAAAAATAACCAAGGTATTTGTTTTCTTAATGTTATATGTTGATTGCAATTAATATTTAAGTTAGAAAATCTCTGGTATCAATACTGAGAGAGTAATGTTAAGAAAAATAGGTAGTTCTCAACTGTGGAAAATTTTTCAAGATAGTGATTTCCAAAGCTGACACTTAAGGTAAGTTTAGTTGATTTAAGCTTCTTCAGTATATGACTTAGATTTATTTCTTTGATCACCTAAAGGATTTACAAAATACTCACATCCTTCTGAGCATTCTATTGATCTATATTAAAAAATGTTTCAAAAGTAGTTCCATTTTAGAAGTACATTTATGCTCAGAAAAAATTTCAGGAATTGTATGAGAGATACTTAGAAACCATATCACACTAAACTAGACACTAAAAATCAAAATGAATGACTGATAATTGTTGCTGAAGAACACTTTAGACCTGACTTCAATTGTCAGGAAGAAACAACTAATATCAAACTATTAATGGTTAATTGAGTGAAAGTATTTTTAATGTTTGAAGCATTAAAAACACTCAGATAAGATAAAATACACTGTGAAAAAATAAAATACACTGTGAAAAAATAAAATAAAATGGTTACTATTATTGTTTTATCAGCAAACATTTGTGTTACTATGCATATTTAATTGTTATTTAAAATAGTGATTGAAAGTGTAACTATGTCGTACTTGCTGAAAATTAAATCTTAACATATATATATAAAAAAAAAAGTTGTATATTTGTTGGACTTGGGAAAGAAAATTGCTTAAAAATCTTCTAATTCTTAGGTGCTGCCTGCATCATATATGATGGTTAAGTGAATGAAGGTGTTTCTAAAGCTGGGAACATTGAAAAGGAATAAGATATAGGGAGATATGTATTGAAGCCCAAATGTTAGCCCAATTGAAGTTATCAGATTCTTAAACAATAGTTTCTGGTAAAAAGTAAAAATTCCTTATTTAAATATACATTGTTCATGACAAATTACTATCAGTTGGTATTATAATATCAATAATCCTTCAGCAGTCAGGAGTGGAGGTGTCCTCTTTCAATTTGGCAGACAACAACTCTAGAGCAGGTGACACAACAGAATGCATCACACTCTAGTTGCAAAGAATACAGAAAATAAAATGGAGACATGCATTCTACAAGCTACAACAAACACAACTTATCTAGGAAAGCACTAACCCTGAAGCAAAAAAATGATATAATGTAAGGAGAACTTTTTATCATGACAGACAACCTCACTAATGCTGGTGTTGTGATACAATTCCCTTATCACATACTATGAAAAGCTTGAAGTATTATGGTAGCATCTATGGAGAAAACATGATAGCAAATATGACAGAGGCAGCAGTTAAATGTAATTCTTGTAACAGCAAGACCAAAAGTACAGAAGATCTCAGTCGGTGACTTTACTTCAAATAACAGTTTAGTAACAGTTTCAGTCATCACAGAAAACATACCATAGAAAGTTGCAAGTATATTTCATTACATATCACCTGTTTTCTTTTATAAGATTATTTTATAGAGTAAAATAATTAGGTGTGTTGAACTAAGTAATTTCTACAATTAGCTGTAATTAAATCATGACTCAATGAAGTTTCAGTATACTGGAAAATAAAGGAAATATGAATCACAAAGATTGTATAATTAATAGCAGGCCATTGTTCAACTAGTTTACTTCTAATTACTGACATAGGAACTTTGTTGATACAGTGTAATGAGAAGTTTAAGTAGATATGGTTTTATTGCAATTGTTTTTGCTAATCTTAATAAGAAAGAAATTTCCAGAGGCCATGTAAGTAATTATTGGCATTTTAAATAGAAATACAATGATATATGCATAGACATAACCATGTTGTTAAGAAGTTTGCTTCACAACTATATGAGCCCAGCTTTGATTTCACTGCACAACACCCTAGGCAAGTATCTTCTAGCATGGACTTGGGTAGGTCAATGTCATTAGAGTATAATTTGGTAGATTCAAACTATAGAAACCTATTGAGTGTATGTGTGTACATGCACACACACAGTGCAAGGGGTATTTGAGAACATATTTAGTAATTTAGTAAAACAACTCTAATCTCACAAAACCAAGTGTATTTTAATAAAAATTTGTGGTCATGTTTATGATAAGCTTTTTTATGAGGTTATTTTCTGACTTCACCTTCAGCTCTGATGACTGCTTCAATGTGAGACTGGAATCATTGACATGCTTGCATTAAATGCTCTTTCTTCATCTCTGATATCACCTAGACAATGTCAGCTTTCAGTGAAGCTGTGGTGTTGTGAGGATGTCAATTAGTCTTTCAACAACATTCCAAACATAATAGCCCATGGCATTTAAATATGGCAAGTTTGGAGGCCAAGCCTGGTGTTACAGGATTGTAAAGATTGTCTGATATTCATCTTAGGTTATGTATACTTTGTGAAAAAGGGTTGAGTCATGTTGAAGCATGCTTGACCTTCTACTGTGCACTTCAGCCATCCAGGACTTAACTGTCTTTAGCGCTTCAACATATCCATCTGTATTTATTTTAGGGCCCTATGGAAAGATGTGAGATAGCATGACATGACCTTCATTATTCTCTATTTCTAAAACCCTCAGTTACTGGAAACTTAATATGCATCACTCTGGGGACATTAGAGGGATCTGCTTATAACCATGTATCACTTTTCCTGTAAGGCTTTTGGTCTTGGTTGAAGATTTTTCAATCAAAAGAACTGAAGCCTGTCATATTCATGAAGGATTTTAACCCTGTGAAATAACTGCTTGGCATGGGTCAAACAGTTGTACTGTGTCTTTACAGAAATGATTTGGCGTCTTCTCTGTACATATGACTTATATTGAATGTCCTTATGTGAGAGTCCAATTTGACACCTGAAGTTCTTTGGCCATGGCTCTCATTGAGTTTCCAGAATCATCACTGATGATTTTAAACCTGTTGGATGAATTGCAGTGTCCTTATAATGCCTGAACATTTAGAATGTTTGTTTTTGTTTTTTTTGTCTTTGATGCATTTGGAACATTCTACCCAGAAACTTCTTATTCCATCTGAACTTTGTGTACAAAAGATTTTGCAAGGTTTATAAAGTTGGCAATTTCTAAATTGTTGTGTTCCATGCACTGCATGTCTTCTCACTTCTTGTGTTAGCATTTTATCTGCCATGGAAGATCTAAGAGAAATAAAAACCTTTTAACTGGCTTCAAGAGAGTAACACACTAATAATTCACTGTCCTCAAATACTTCTTGAAACCTGTGTGTATGTATATATGGTGTATGTATATATGATGTATCACTTTTAAGTTTATCTCTATAGATTTTCTATAGAGTTCAAAATCAGCATTGCAAATTATCACGTTTCATAAATAAATATGTCTATGGAAACAATGTGGCCAAAGATACACAATAAAACAGGGTTTGAATGTATATGTATATTTCAAGAGTTATTGCTCTTTCATCAGCACCACATCCAACCCATTAACTATCCTTGAATACATTACTTAATTACACACTAAGTTTAGTAATGTAACACAATTGGGTAGACCTACACACTAAGTTTAGTAATGTAACACAATTGGGTAGACCAATTTGCATATTAAACACCATTCTAACAACTGGCACATGCACATTAATTGCTGGCAAAGATACAACCATAATATACTACCAAGTATATTACGAGATAACAAGTTAATGTTGTGCCTTACCTTGTGTTAGCAGTACGATATTCTCACTTTTAAATTTATCTCTATAGATTTTCTATTGAGTTCATGGATAGTTTATGGCTTGGATGTGGTGCTGATAAAAGAGTAATATGTATATACATCCATTATTAAATGTTACAATCTTCGATTTCATTGTCTATATAGATGTGTTCATTTATGAAATGGCAAAACTTACAGTGCTGGCTCTGAATTCTATAGAAAATCTATAGAGATAAACTTAAAAGTGAGAATATTGCACTCCTAACACAAGGTAAGAGACAGTATTGACTTGTAAACCTGTAATATACTAGATAGTATATTATGGTTGCAAAACGAAATACTGTATGCTTGCCAGCAATTTGTGTGTGTGTATGTGTGTGTGTGTGTGTGTGTGTATTTATGTATGAATAAAGTGTGCGTCTAACAAAACATGTACTTCATAGAATTATGTCACTTTATGCCAAAGATGGATTTATTCATAAATAAATAGATATAAATAGATATTATAAAATTAAATACCTGACTATGTAGAAAATCCCTTCAAGGTACTGCCTCAGTATAATTGTAGACCAAAGACTGAAACCAGTGAAAGCATAAAAGAATATAATTCCACAGAAACGTTCACATAAATGCAAATGAATGATACTGACTAAACTATAACAAAGACATCAGTCATTGTTAGTATTTGGCTGTGTGAAAGAAAAACACCTTTGTAATAACACAAGACCATAAACTGACAGGGAGGGTTATAGTTAGTTACAGTACAGCCGATTCATAAATGGTACTGTTTTATAAAGTTTGCAAAAAGCAAATTCAACCCTTGATGATATGAATCCTCAAAGTAATGGAACTACAAATATTGCAAGTTTATTTGTATGATGCTCTGCTCTACTTTTACAAACATTCCACCATTTTTGAAATGTTAAGAAAATCTTGCATACTTGCGCTATGATTACTATTTTATAAAATGAATTAATGCCATATGTTTATATGGCAGTATATTATCTTATAAATGGAAAGGATGACCCTATATTAAAAAAAAACAGAGCAAAGTGGAAATGTGGCATTTATAATTTTTGCAAAAGTGATATTCACGTGAGCGAGGTGAAATGGCTTTGACTAAGAAGTGAAAAAACATGTCCCAGAATTGACATAGATTGCATTTTTCCCATTAAATGGAATTGTAATGTATGTTTAAATATTGTAAAAAAATATGAAATATATATTAATATATAGTAGTACTCTAATGTAGTACAAAACTGTTTTTGATACAACTATCAACTATATGGACACACGGATAAATATATGCCTTATATGTTGAACTTGTTATATGGAAACTGTAAGGAAGCCCATCATATATATTTGTGCCTGAGTTCTTGTCTGTGTTTATGTTGTATCCCATTATGTCTCTTAATACAAAGTGGTATTAGAATGTTCCTGGACTAGTTGTGCTTAATAAAAAAATAACTTATTTACCTAGGTTTTAACATCGTCTCCTTTGAAATAGTCACCTTGCATAGCAATACACCAGACTCAGCACTCCTGCTACTTTTGGAATCTGGCTTGGAAGTTGTTTTCTGTAAGCAAGTCGAAGACCTTCTGCAATTTGCTCTTGATTTCAGCAACAGTGTTAGAATGGTGACCTTTGAGATGCATTTTCATCTTGAGGAACATCAGCAAATCTTGTCACTTTCACTGAATGTCCTCCTTTAAAAGCTTCAAAACATCGTTGATTGTCCTCTGATGACCCTCATGCACAAGCTGATGAATTTTTTTCACATTTCCAAGGGTGACACCCGTGGCAAGTCATCCAGATCACATCCTCCAGGGACATTCTTCCACTTTTGAAATGCCTGTGCCACTCGAAACATTGTGTACAACTCATTGCCTCGTTACCATAAGCTTGCCAAAGCATACTTAGTGTCTCTGTAGCAGACTTCCAAAGTTTAATGAAAAATTTTACATTGGTTCTTTGTTCCAACTTCTTGTCCATGACAAAAATTGCCGACTACAACATACACATGATCACCAAAACACAAATTTCACAACTTGCAAACTAAACACTGTGATGTCACTCAGCACACTGTCTCACGAAGGTCACTGCTACCTCTCATTGTGCATGCAACCATGTGCTGCCATCTGTTGATGCATTACAAAATTAGTCCAGGATCTTTTTGATGCCGCCTTGTATAGTAGTTTATATATATAAAGGATAAAATCATAAAAAAATTTTCATCAGTGGCCAGCATATAAAATAGACCTGTTTAGGTAAATTCCTATATCAAGATTCATAATAGTACAAAATACAATTATGATTAAGGGCACAGAAGGGTTCAGTGCTTATATGCTGAAGATAGATGCTAAATCCATCCAACCATTTCAAATTATCACTATATAATTTACGGGTGCAGGAGTGGCTGTGTGGTAAGTAGCTTGCTTACCAAC
>NC_142930.1:102250245-102275245 GCF_046866305.1 Octopus bimaculoides | reverse complement strand
AAAGTCTTTCTAGCATGGAAGATTATGTCCTTATCTTGTGTACTAATTCCTATAAATTCGCTTGCAAAAGTGAGCGCTTTATTGAGCAGTTCCTTAGAGATAGAAGCATAGAAATCTACAATATCAAATTGTGTAAATCTCACTTTATTTTTATTCCTAATGGTATTAAACCAGTCAACAACTTCTATACTATTAGACCATTGTACTAACCTAGTAGCAATTCTGACTTTAGCATTGATTTTTCCTAAAATTTCTTTACTAATAATGCCAATTTCTGATTTTGCTGGGTTAATAAGTCTAGGATTAGATAGGAAGTTCTTTTTATTGTCTTTAATAGTTATAAAGGCCTCTTTTTTGGGGGGGAGAACCTCTATTTTTTTACCTAATTTAAGCCTAGTTATAAACTTGTGGTCTAGCTTTAGTGTAATTATTAATAATGTTGTTATGTAGAAGTTGTGAGTATCTGCTGTTTTCTACAAGGTATAAGTTCTTGGCAATGTAATATGGAGAGATATTGTGAAAGCTGTCTCATCCAATGACAATGAGGAAATATGCTTACCTATATGCATACACATGTACATGCACACCTTCATGCATACCTAAACATGTACATATCTATCTATCTATCTATCTATCTATCTATCTACCTATCTATCTAGATAGACAGACAGACAGAATGATTGATTGATTGATTGATTATATCATAAGTTATATTATAAATTAGAAATTTTCAAACTATATTCTTTGTTCTGCTACAGAAAAAGTGAACAGCAATTGACAAAATGACAACATGGTCTAGTTGATTCAGTTTAAAGGTGTGCATGCTAACTACAAACATTTTCAGAAACAGAAAGCCCAAGCAATAAAATATTAACATCATTATAAAGGTAAAAAATAAGAAATATATATAACATGAAAATAAAATTTAGATATTGTGAAGATAAAATATGCAAGACATAAGTGTAGAATTATTTGGTGATTATAAAAACACATTAAATGTAATATATATCTGTGGCAAAAAGGAGAAAATCATGTTTAACAAATTTTGATGGTCTGAAAAAGAAGTTGGGTATCGGAAACACACTATAAAGTGACACCAAAAAACAAATTATATAAAAGGAAATGAGCTATTTTAAAAGATCGATAATGTTTGGTGAAGCTTATATGGGCTATCTATATGGAATGGATTGGCAGCACAAAAGGTACATAGATGAGTGTCTGCAGAAATTCAGAAGCTTTGTTTTGCGGTTCGCTCAACCATAAAGAACATCTCATAGAATTTTGGCATGATCCATGCCTGTAAGGGTTAGCTCTCTTCAAAATAGACTGATATATTTGTTTTAAATGGAGCCAGCTGCTTTTAGTTGCCATACATGCCGACCTGTTCTCAGGATATTTGAAGGTATTTCTCTGTGAATGAGGACTTGTTTTGAAATTGTTTTCTATCGCATCAGTATAAGTTTTGTATGCAGTGGAACTGTTAATTTGTTCTCTATATAACACATTTAAAGAACATCTTCTGGAGTCATTGAAATTATATTTAGGTTTGTCAGCAATTCCGTTAGGTTTGAGAACGGTCATTTTGTGCTGGCTGACAATAAAAAAAACGAAGATTTTGCAACAAGAATAGTTAACTTCTTGGGTTCTTCTGTTGTAGACTCAGTGATATTTATGATCACTTGAAAAATATCTAAATACTAAACTTAAAAATTCTCTACCTACACTAGCTCTAAGGCTTATGCTAAATGTTAAATTATACAACAAAACTTTTCAAGTTCTAGTTCAACGATATTTTCTGGGGTTGTTTCCACTACTGACATAGGGGATCTCTGAGAATACATTATTGCCTTGTACGGCAATGTAATACAGAGGAATATCATGAAAGCTGCCTCATCCAATGACAATGAGGAAATATGCTTACCTATATCACTAATCACATTCTTGAGAATATATGGCAGGTGATTTGACCATTTGGTGATATAGGATAGCCTTTCATTAGGCTTCCAATATGGCTTAAATGCATTAGATCTCAAATTTAAGTTGATATCTGAAAAGCTAAAATTTCATGTCAACTGAAAATTTAAAACCTATTTGTTGCAAGAATGCAATGATTCTTCCAATCGAGTTTATGCTTGTTCATGTAATGGGTGACTAAAAAGCTGTCATCCCTGTATAAACTTGCATTTAAATAAGGAAATTCTTTAAGCAAATGATGGAAAATATACACACCTATGGCCATAGATAATTCTGCTTGCCCTTCGGCACATTGTACTTGCCCTTCGGCACATCGAACAAAGTATCCCCATCCTTCTTGACCTAGGTGGAGTTGTTGAAAAATATGCTATGCTATGCATTTTGCCCGGTTCACTGCCTTATATTCAAGATATATTGGTCTATTTTGGAGAGAGAGCTCATTCTACTCTGCCTTTGATATTCGAGTACTTTTGTTCCATCTAGTTTTGCACTTGTGTGCTTTCTTGTGTTAGTGTATTTATACGTACATAAATACATACGTTCACACCTACATGTATATATACATGTGTGTATCATTGCCTAAATCAATAGTCCCTTCTAAAATATTTTGTCTTCGTTATTAACCTTTGCAAACTATGTTGACAATTTATGTTACAGAAAGATTTGATGAAACTTCGTTCATAAAAAAATATCAAACTCAAATACACAAACAAACAAAATATCTTTTCCAAAAGTAAAAGTAGAAAAAGGAAGTGTCACAGCTGCACCACCTTCCGGCAAACCAAGGAAACACAAATCGAAGCAGACGACAGTTGTTTCAATCGTTTGGCAGACGACAACGATGGCGGCCAAATTCGAACAGAGAAATTATTGACGCCCCGTTTGTAATACAAATTGCTGATTATATATATACATACACACACACACACAAACACACACTTATCATTTGGTAGCTGAAATGCAATGGTAAGCTATAACTGTAATGTTGTTTTAGTTTATAATTAACATTGGTATTTACGTTTCTTCGTTAACTGCTAATGTATTTTGGTTTCATAAATTTGGGTTATATTTTCATATGGGATATCTACTGTCAGTCAATATATTTAAATCAATTTATTGCTTAAGCAGCTGTAAACTTCAGAAATATTTGAAGACAAAAACTTCGCCGTTCAAAATATTATTTGTAGTCATAAAAATGACCGAAACTGAAAGAAAGTACGCAAAAGTTTTTGATTTTTCTGTAAATTTCTGAGACGACAATCTCATGAAGACAAGCTACACCATTCTCATTGATTTGGAGTCTGAAGACTTCTTTATATGTATAACACGCAAACGCTTTTATATATATATATATATATATATATATATATATATATATATATATACTTATTCTTTATCTTCGCCCATTTATATATATATATATATATATATATATATATATATATATATATAAATGGGCGAAGGTAAAGAATAAGTACACCGCCCGTTTTCGGCGAAACAAAAACCCTAATTCTAACCCTAAACACCGGGTGTATGTAATCTTTACGTTCGCTATATATATATATATATATATATATATATATATATATATATATATATATATATAAACATACTGTATTTGATGGAATATGAGGCGCTTGTTTATTTTGATGTTTTTTTTTTTTATGAAATGTCTCGAAAAATCTTCCCAGGTCCTATATGCAGAATTAATACATTAAAATCTTTTACCCCCAAACACTTGCTGCTGAAATTGCAGTGCGTTTCAGCCATCAATCGAAGTGTGCAATATTATATATCCATTAATATAGCTACTTTATTTACAAATACACTAGTGCATATTTTTTCTGCTTTATGGATTCTTAAACATGTAACAAGCTCCAACATACTGCAGGATATATTGCTACAAGTCACCCGCGCCCTGTGCCTTATTTATATACATGGACATTTTTGAGAGTGGGTGGGTATGTATGTATGTATATGTATGTTTGTATGTATGTATGTATATATATATAGGTAATTGTTCAGTTTAGTTATAAAAAAATGTAAATAAAATTAAGGGAAGGGAAGTAGTTAAGGAAGCAGCATAATTTTTAAAAAGCATAAAGACTGGCGATTGCCACCAGAGAGAGAATGAACGTCTACTTTATCTCAGTGGAATTACGCCAGATATGAAATAAACAATTCGTCAGATGTCCGAAACTGTTGTCTGAACTTCCGTTTCACCTGATTCTAAATGTTTACCACATTTTGTGTGAGGACGTCTTTATCATGAGGTACAACATAATATTGTATAATCACCTCGTGTATAATCACCTCGTGTAGGACCGCCATTGAGAACATCGATGTTATTATATGCTCGCCATCCATCGCTAACAATGTGAGACCCAGGCAAAATCCACCTTTGTATCAGCTCAGTTAAAGTTCCTTGTGTACCGTCTGGTATTTTGACGCAAAACACTTTCTTCTGATTCTATCTATGCCATCGAATACCCTATGACCCTTTGCTTCTTTTAATACTTATCTCCCCCTTAATTTTTATTTACTTATATATATATATATATATATATATATATATATATATATATATATATATATATATATATATGTATATATCATCTTCGTTTAACATCTGCTTTCCATGCTAGCATGGGTTGGACGATTTGACTGAGTACTGGTGAAGCCAGATGGCTACACCAGGCTCCAATCTGATCTGGCAGAACCTTGGTGGACCCCTACCTCTACCCGGAATTCATTACTGTACTCATTTCCAACCCTCACCTTACTGACAGCATCTCTGTACATGGCTCACACAGCTCTCACTAACCATTCTTCTATCCCTAGTTTCCTCATTGACCACCAGATAAGGGATCGGGGGACCCTGTCAAAGGATTTCTCCATGTCAACGAAAGCCAAGTACAGAGGTTTATCCTTGGCTAGGTATTTCTCCTGAAGCTGTCTTACCAGAAATACAGCAGCAGTGGTACTTTTCCCAGGCACGAACCCAAACTGCATCTCATCTAAACTGACTCGCTCCCTAAGCAGTTGAGCTATGACCCTCTCTATGACTTTCATTACCTGATCTAAAAGCTTGATACCTCTGTAATTATTTGTATCTAAAGCGTCACCTTTACCTTTGTAGCAGTTGACTATGATGCTGCTACACCAGTCATTGGGTATGACTCCTGTATATATATGTATATATATATATATATATATATATATATATATATATATATATATATATATATGCATATATACTTATATGTACTTACCTACATATATATGTGTATATACAGGCATATATGGGTACAGGAAGTAAAAAAACGTGAACAAAATGAAAAACGAAATTACAAAAAACAACAAAAACATGGGAAACGATGCAGGCGTTTTAAGATCAAAGCTGGACTTCTGCCTGTCAAGAGTCCCAGAAGAACCTACCTCATGGCAAAAGGTGCAAATGAGGGTAGCTACATCAAAGTCCATATTGGTGAAGGCTCTCAGTAATAACAGTGTAGTAAAGCAGCAGTGCATCAGCATGGCCACAGCTCTGAGCTCAAACTACAAAACAAAAAAAAAAGAAAATATATATATATGTAAATATATATATATATATATGTATATATATATATATATATATATATATATATATATATATATATATATATATATATATATCATCATCATCATCATCATCGTTTAACGTCCGCTTTCCAAGCCAGCATCGGTTGGATGATTTGACTGAGGACTGGCAAGCCAGAAGGCTGCACCAGGCTCCAATCTGATCTGGCAGAGTTTCGACAGCTGGATGCCCTTCCTAATGCCAACTACTCCGAGAGTGTAGTGGGTGCTTTTACGTGCCACCAGCACAAGGGTCAGTCACACGGTGCTGGCAACGGCCACGCTCAAAAAGGTGTTTGCTCAAAAAAGTGTTTTTTATGTACCACCTGCACGGGAGCCAGTCCAGCGGCACTATATATATATTTATAAGTATATATCTATCTATGTATCTATCTATCTGTCTATCTATCTATATATATATATATATATATATATATATATATATATATATATATATATATATATATATATATATATATATATATATACTAGCAGAAATACCCGGCTTTGCCCGGGTTCAAGAGAATAATGAAATCTAAAAACGCCGTCTAGACTACGCAACCCTCAACTGTTAGTAGCTATGATACCATATTTCTACATTAATAACTCTCCAATCCATGCCAGCATGGAACATAGACATTAAGTGGAATGCCAGTCTCTCATCTGGGAAGGCCTTGAAATCAAGGCCTACAAATAATGCTCATCTGTTATGTTCAGGTTAAAATTTCATCAACATCAAAAATATATGAATTTTCATGGGAGTTATGGCCGTTATGCATAGAACATGATTTCCAAATTTCATAAAGATCCGTTCAGTACTTTTGACGTAGTTTTGGATAAGAAAACAAATGACTAATGTGTGTGTTTGTGTGCATGTGTATGTGTGTGATGGGTGTATATATGTATAGATATCTGTATGCATATATATATATGTATATATGTGTACATATTACATGTACATCTATATATATACATCTACACATATCTATACATATACATGTATGCATATAGATCTATATCTATATATATATCTATACATATACGTGTACATATGATTGACCGTTGACTGAATACTATTCAATTTTTTTTCTCCGTGTTTTTCTCCTTGTCTCCGTATTCTTTCTGTTGAAGAACGTAGCTCGAAACGTCAAAGACTTTCCGTATTCACGAGCATCATACTAATACATCCTTTTGTTATTTACACCACCTGTCTTCGTCTGTTGTTGTTTTTTCGTACATTCTCCTACATATACATCTATATGTATACATCTCTCTCTCTCTCTCTTTCTCTCTCTCTTTCTCTCTTTCTCTCTCTCTCTCTGAAAGTATCGAAATGTGATTGTTTAAGTTAGTGGAATAGTTTCATTTTTAAAGTGAAAGTATTTGACATGAGTGTTTTTGTTTCACTTTTGACACGTAATACTTAAATAGTGAAGGAGATATTATGTTGCCGTGGGCTCGAACTCTGCAAGAAGTTAAACATTTTTTTTGACTAAAACACAACTGGAACCCTAAGTAAGGCATCTGTAAAATTTGAATGAAATTGGTTGCGTAATTCTCGAGTTTTAGGGATTCACACACACAGACAGACAGACAGACAGACATACATTCTCATTTTTATATATATATATATATATATATATATATATATATATATATATATATATATTTGTATATATATATGCTAGCATGGAAAGCGGACGTTAAACGATGATGATGATGATGATGCGAACGTGGCCGATGCCAGCGCCACTTGATTGACTTCCGTGCTGGTGGTACGTAAAAACCACCATCTGATCGTGGTCGATGCCATCCCCATCTGTCCCCTGTGCCGGTGGCATGTAAAAAGCACCCACTACACTCTCAGAGTGCTTGGTGTTTGGAAGGGTATCCAACTATAGAAACACTGCCAGATCAGACTAGAGCCTTGTGCAGCCTCCTTGCTTCCCAGTCCCCAGTTGAACCGTCCAACCCATGCCAGCATAGAAAACTGATGTTAAACAATGACATTAGATATATTCCCCCCCCCCCCTCTCCCTCTGTATATATATATATATATATATATATATATATATTGTTCTGAATATAATTTCAAAAGGTATTACACAAAATAGAACTACTGTCTTCTTTTTCTGCAAGGGGAGATCAATAATAAATCAATAATTAATTCTAATGAAAAATAATTCATTTTGGTCATGTGACTTCAAAGCATGCTGCATGATTTTTGCATGGAGGATTATAAATAGTACTGAGTAAACAGTTGGTGTCAGGCAGTTGGTGTCAAACCATTAATGCAACAGTTGGTGTTGAACTGTTGATGCGACAGTTGGTGTTGGGCAGTTAATGTGAACAGGGTAGGCAACATGAGCAGTTGATATTGGTCAGTTAACACAAACGGTTGGTGCAAGTTCTTTTTTCACTCTAAACAAGTTCGCTTGCTGGGCTGGCCTGCAGTTTCTGAGCTGTTGACTGCTGGAACTGTGTTGGCGTATCAAGGGCCACAGTTTGTAACAATGTGTGTGTGTGTATATATATATATATATATATATATATATATATATATATATATATATGTATGTATGTATATGTATGTCTTCTCCCTGGCTGGCTCCTGTCAACTGTCCTACTCATTCATGCATGCATGGAAGACGGACATTAAATGATAATGATATCATTATTAAAAAATGTTAGTGGTTTGTTTTTTTGAAAACAAATGCTAATGTCCTACTTACATTTTCACACTGAGTTAAAAATAATAATGAAATTTCATTAAAAAGTTTGATATATGAGTTTTTTCTTACTAATGCCACTCTAACGCTACTGGCATAACACCCTCAATTACACAAATTTATATAAACTGTTGACTATACAAGATTTAAATCCTCCAAAATTCTGCAGTGGAGTAAAACTTATTGTGAAGAAAATGATGCCACATGTTATAGAAGCTACTCTACTCTCTGGATGTGGAGCAAACAATAATGTATTCACTACTAGAATTCCGTTAATACCTACTGATATACCAGTAAAATTTACCTGCAAGAAATAGCAACTCAAATGCCTTTAAATCAAAGCCCAATGCTGGATGTTCGAGAACTAAATGAAGGGCAGATTTTAAATTCTGAGATCATCCTGATTCCAAAATAGTATAACATGTTTATGTAGAGCAAATGTAGAATAATAATTCAATTTTAATCTCTTATATTAAAACCTTCAGCTCAAATCTATCAACAGATTTTGATAATATTTTAAAGGCTGTTCTATGATTTATAATTGAATATTTATACTGGTTATTTTTACTACTGACAAATTATTAGATGAAATAGTTTTTCAAATTTACTAATTTATGTTCTGGATAATTGTTCCATTCAAAATAATTAAAATGACTTTCAAATCAATACAGAGCTATTAGATTTATCTACACCTCATTCATTTTCTAGTTGCTGTTGTATTTAACATATCTAATTACTTGCAAATAGGCAAATGCAATCCTAAAACAAAGTGATTGATTTTATGTATATAATCTTGTGCTAGATTTCTAATTAACGAGGCAGCTTATCTTGATGTGTTATTTAGTGATTAAGATTTAAAATGCAACTGAATTAATAAGAACACAGCTTGATCTGATAGGAACTTGTTAAAAAATGTCAAAATTAATGATTATTTGACAGAAAGATTCTCGAAACAAGCATGTTTGATCATCAATTTATATTTGAAATAACAAATATGACAACCATTACTTTTGAAATAAATGTTGTTCAATATATGATGCAATTAGCACAAGAAATTTTATTCTTATAAGAAATTTGCATTAGAAAGAATTGATACGAGGTCATTAAAGATTTATGACAGGATGAGCATGGCATTGTAATTCAAAATGACATTATAGCTGAATGTAATCATTGTAAATAATGATGGAAAGCAATTTCTTCTATGAATAAAAAGCTATGAATATCTGTAATTTTCCTTTTATGTTTTAAAATAGAAAACTACTTCAATGAATATGGTAACCATCACACTTATGGCTATCCCTTACATTCTTATAAATTAGTTGTATTTCAAAATATCTGGTTTTGATTGATACCTCTGAAAATTATTTCAGCTTCTTGATAGTTATAAGTCCAAGTGTATCTTAACTTTTCATTTTCAAACCTCTTTGTAATAAAAATTCTAAACATTTTAGTTTTGGTAATTTGTGTGGCTATTTCTTTCATAATTTATTTTAAAAGCTTAATAAATAAGTTGGATGCCTAAAATATTATCATGAGTCATCATTTGTACTGCTGGAATTTCAGACTGTTAATTTCATCTTTTGGAATAGTTTAGTCTTCCAATTGCCATCAGGTGCCATATAAATGTACATAATCTTGAGTTGGGATTAATGTCATAAACTTTTATTGCATGCAGGATTAGACTATACCAGATAAGTAGAAAGTCCTTATTCTAACTGTATACTCTTACTGTATGTAGTTTGATAACATTCATCTATTAATATATTTAGATGGTTTTATATATTTTTATCATCTTCTACCAGAATGGCTTCATGGTAGCACCCGTGCATAGAAAGAGCTTTCACACTTACTACTTGCTTTTTTTCTAAATCCACGATGCCCACTGTCAACAAGATTACATCAAAACTACTTTCCTCTACCTCAACATACAAGTGTGCAAACAATTCCTGGCACTGACAGCGATTCTTTTGTCTGCAGAACTGGTCTGTCTGTGTCAAACGCTTCAATTTTCCTTTCTGTCTTTAAGGATCTATTCTATTCTTAGGAGAACATGCTTCTGTATATTCCATCCCAAAGGATGGTGCAATATGTCTAACCCTGTTGACTATTGATCTATCATTCTCAAATTCAGTATCTACAAGGCAATGGAAACACTCATCAACTATCATATACTCCAAGACCTTGAGCTTCACTCCCCAATCGCCTCCTGTAATTTTCAATATAGATAGATATACTGAAAAATTACCCTCTTGTTCAATACATGATAGGTCTCTCACTCTTGAGAAGTTTGCAAAAGTAGTTGTATATTTGTCATCAGCTAAGTCTTTGATTATGCATAGGAAAAGAATCCGGTTAAGGTGTGCACCTATCTGTGTGTCATTTCTTGACGACAGATAGGTGGAGATATACTAATCTTATCTCTTTCATTAGTAAGAAAACATAAATACTACTTTTGTTGTGACTGGGGAGAGTCATACTGCCTTAATAAATACTACTCATACTAAGAAAACACAATCATACTTATATTCAATTAAAACATTAAACAGCATGCAAACTTATGCTCTCATGATCACTCCAAATAATGAACCACTCTATCACTGAGAATCTTTCCTGGCAAAAGCACATCCTTAACATAGCTAGAATGCATTCCTATATCTAGCCTTTCTAAATACGACAAGAAAACTGATTAACCAGTAACTGCAAATCAAAAAAGCTTTTGGTAATTGTTCTGTCTGTATTGCACCGCTGCTCTCTTGCTGCTTTCACTATCATAATGACATCTCTCAATAATTGATTGACTCACTGGAATACAGTAACCAATAAAGCTGTTGTTCACAAAATGTGATATGAAATAAAATTTTTTTAAAATTAACAGCCACTTTGTTTTTCGTGCAACCACCATCTTACTTTTGTTCAACAGGGACATTCATTTCTTCAATCTCACTGGTCTTGGATGACTTGCAAAAGCCATGACAGTGGCTCATCCGCCAGACTGAATCATTAAAAAAAGAGAAAATAACTTTCCCCAAAACCAGCTGTCCACTGTCTTATTTACTGATATTGTTTCTTGGAACTGGTTATTTGCATACTACCTCCATCCAAGCATACACAACAGACTCATCTCCCTAGCTATTTTCGCTCATTCTTTATCTCACTTCTCCAGGCCCTCCAATAACACCTGAGCCCTAATTTTCCTCCCTAGAACACCAACTCACTGGAATTCTCTTCCTGTGTACATTTGTCATTCAGACACCAGTTTGTTGGTGTCCAAATTGAAGATTAAGTTTATCATTTCCACTAGTCTTAGAGAGCTTGTGGAGGTCATAGGCATACTCTTGCCCTATTGATGAAATAAGTATTGTAAAGAAAACAATTCATGTACATTATTTACATTAGACGGATATTTATCCTCATCTTGTTTGTCATTAACACAATGTTTCAGCTGATATACCCTCCAGCCTTCATTAGGTGTCTTGAGGAAATATTGAAACTGGGTTCTCATTCCCAAAGTATTTTTCGACGTTATTATTATTATTATTATTATTATTATTATTATTATTCAGGTCACTGCCTGGAATCGAACTTGGAATCTTGGGGTTAGTAGCCCGTGCTCTTAACTACTATGCCATATGCTCGTTCATATGGCATAGTGGTTAAGAGCACAGGCTACTAACCCCAAGATTCCAAGTTCAATTCCAGGCAGTGACCTGAATAATAAAAACGAAGAGGAGAAGGAGGAGGAGGAAGATATCTTAGGAATGCAAACCCAAGTTCAAAATTTCCCCAAGACACCTGATGAAGGCTAGAGGGTATATCAGCTGAAAAGTTGTGTTAATGACAAGCAAAATGAGGATAAATATCCATCAAATGTAAATATTGTACATAATTCCTCCCTCATCCCTTAAATACAGAACTGTATTAACAATTCATGTGTAAATTTGATAGCTGATTAGTAAAGCTTGTAACAGGTAATTTCACTGAACTATACCTTTCCTGCAAATCAGAAATGTATTTTAAATTTAAATTTCTAATCATTTCCTTTATCTTTTTGATTGGTTAATTGTATTAACTTCACAACCTTAATTGTTGATTGATTCCAGTTTGTATTGATCCCACTCAAGGTTTTGCTATCTTGTTAGTTTTTTTTTGTTTTGCTTCTGAAATCATTTATAACTGGCCTTTTGTGATGATTGATATAATTCTAAGCTATAGTTGGGCAGCTGGTATTAATTCTTATTTTCTTATAAGCATGTATAGTGTATCTACACCTCTTGTAGGTGGAGCATTGTTATTCTTGCTTGCAATATCATGCCTCTGGACTTAAACCAACTAAGCTGGGTAGATATTAGTTTCTTTTGCATAAGCACAACTACATTTTTATAACATTTTGGGCATTTTTGATAAAACTAGCCCTGTATATTAATGGTGCTTTTTTTATTGTGTCTTGTGGTTTGAAAGTCAAAAGGTGATCAAGTTAAAATATTTTTCATATTTTTTTGTTATAATTTTTTTTTATTATTATTAGCTTTCTAAAATCCATCAAGCAATATTTGTACATATCCTCTATGTACAAAATTAGAATAAAGCTGAGAGAAATGAAAAGGAAATAATTCAACTGCTCACATGAACATCAAGCATTGTTAGAATCATTCTTGCAAATATTTGATTTTGTTGCTTATTTCATTCAATTATGGTATGAGATAGCAGTAGGTGTTCTTTTTGTGTATACACTATTAATTGGATTGTGTGCCTGATGACTAAGCTGTCTTAATTACTTTAGCTATGCCTCCTGAACTAATGGTTTCCTTGATGTCGTGGTGTAGAATGTATCTTTGTGTGTGTGCGTACACACACACACACACACATGTATATATGTATAATTTTTATCATCACCATCATTTAATATTCATGTTGCATGCTGGCATGAGTTGAATTGTTTGATAGGATCTGATGTGTCTGAAGACTCCACTGTGCCCCTATGTCAGCTTTGGCACGGTTTCTGCAGCTGAGTGTTGTGGTATTCTGAGATGTTCTCTGGGTTTCTTAAAGATAAAGCATTATCTACCTTGGACATTGTTATCAACACATTACAAGAACTGAGACAATAGAAAAGGAATCTGGGGAAGGAGTCTGTCATGGGGTTCCCTGAGGTACAGCTGAATTCTGGCATTGATGTTCATTGTAATATCCCTTCATCTATGGATGATATTATCTGGATTGCAGCCTTGTACATCATCACTCTTTGACTTGAATCTGCTTTTACCAGCTAAGAAGGCATTCCAGATGTCCTTCCTAATGCCAACCATTTTATCGTGTGTACTAGGTTATTTTTTCATGGCACCAACATAAGTGAGGTTACTATGCAACTTGCAGAGCTAAGATCACTTTTGACTGAGTGGGGCTGCATTAGATAAGGAGGTGGATTTATGCTAAAGGATGACTTGAGAGAGAAGAGGCTAGATCAGAACAAGTATCTTGCTGTAGGTGAGTTACACATTATAGAAGATAGCAGAAATGACCAATGTGAATTTAAAAGTGATAAAAATGGTGGTGATGACATGTTAGGGTGAACCCTCAAGTTATGAAGTGAGTAGAAGTGCGTGGGGACAAGAGAACATGAAATGCGGATAGTTAGAGTAAACAAGAGTGTGTGGGAGAGTGAGAGATAGTTAAAGATAGCAAATAGTTAAGATTATGAACAAGAACTGAGGGATGTTAAGTTGGTCAAGTTGAGAAGAGTAGATGACAACTGTAGAAATGATACCTGAGTTGCAGTAGCTAGGAGAAAGGAAATGACTGACAGTGCCGAAAAGGCCTGACATGGTGGAGAGTCACAGAATAGTAATGGTACTAACTGGACCAAATGATGCAGAAACTTACAAAAAAACAGCCTAGATTAGTAAACAGATCCACTCCTATTTTATTGCAAGGCAATACCAGACCATACATCACAAAAATGACATTGGCGAAACTACAGGAGTTGGAGTTTGAAGTTCTCCATCAGCCACCATACTCACCTGATCTTGTTCCCACTGATTACCACTTCTTCCAGAATTTAGATAACTTTTTGATAGGAAAAAATATTTAATTCCGATGATGCTGTAAAACAGGCCTTCGAAGATTTTATTGGCTCTAGATTGCCAGGCTTTTACAGTTCCCGGCTGGACAAGTTACTGCTGAAATGTCAAAAATGTATTGACAATATGGAGGCATACTTTGAGGAATAAAACTATTCCTTGCATTTATAAAACATTAGCAAACTTCTTTTCTTTTCTACAAATTTCATACTGGGCGACCTAATATATCTGTGTAGTAGCACTTTCCTAGATGAGGTGGATGTACTCTATTGTGATTATCACTCGAGTTTTGTTGTGTGTTATTTGTTGGGGATTGAAGTATTTTCTGGTTCTAAAGTGGAGGACTAGTAGTTGTGATACAGCCATTGCTACCCTGAGCATATGTATTCTCAAGACAAATCCTTAGTGATAGTGAACCACACTTCCTTAACAATATTGAGAGTTCTATCTGCATGCTGTTCATGTTTATCAGGGAAGGCTGGGTACATTAACGTTAATTTAAGTTCAATCTAAAGTAGAAATTATCTCTATCAGCTCGATTTGATGTCACCATGTAAAGTTTTTAAAATGTGAGTAAAAGGATGAATATACCATTCCATGTATAAATGACTCAAGCTTGTTCAAATTATTTCCAAAATGATTTTCAAAACAGTTCTGATTATATAACTTATAAGATGTGTCTTTAAATATATTCTTAGGAGAAATCTCTGAGCCCATTGTTGCTTTTATAAAGTATATATAAATTAAAACCTTCAAACAATATTTTCTAATATCAATCATCACTAATATATGAACTATAAAAAATTTCTTTGAGAGAGATATTTGCTTATGATGATTAGGCAATATGTATATAAATATGAATAAAAGCGCTTATTTAAAATGAATTTTGATAGCAATGTAGCTTTTTGCCCACCACTCATCTATCTCTAGTTTCCATTGACCACAAGATAAGGAATTGAGGGACCCTGTCAAAGGCTTTCTCCATGTCAACAAAAACCAAGTACAGAGCTTTATCTTTGGCTAGGAATTTTTCCTGCAGCTATCTTACCAGAAATATATCATCAGTGGTGCTACTCCCTGGCACAAACCCAAACTGCATCTTATCTAAGCTGATTTTCTCCCTAATTAGTTGGGCTATGACCCTCTCCGTGACTTTCATCACTTGATACAACAATTTGATACCTCTGTAATTATTTCTATCTAAGGTGTTACCTTCACCTTTGTAGCAGTTGACTATGGTACTGCTACACTAGTCATTGGGTATGACTCCTTTGTATATCACCTGGTTAACTATACAGGTGACTAGACTATAGCCTACTTTGGCAGGTGTTTTAAGTATCTCAGCAGTGGTTCCTGATGACCCGGAGGCTTTCCTTGTCTTGATATCCTAAATTGCTTTATCTACCAAGGAACTGTCAATTTGGATAGGTGGTCCCTCTGTTGTGTCGACATTTGGCAGACTTTTTCCCATTTATTCTCTTCATTTAGCAACTTTTCATAGTGGCATCTCCAAGCCTCTCTCTTTGCAGCATCTTTGAATGCATGTGAGCCATCAATCCATGTGGACACATTTCTCTCCTATGACATCACAATTTTCTCCCCAAGTCTCTGTTCCTCATGACACAGAACATTGACAAATCTCTTCTTATCTGCACCAACTCTGTATTGTTATTGGTTTCAAATTTTGATATAAGGCCAGCTATTTCAATCGAGTGAATAAATCAATTACATTGACCCCAGGGCTCAACAGGTACTTATTTTATTGACTTCCCAAAAGGATGAAAGGCGAAGTCCACCTTGGCAGAATTTGAACTCAGAAGGTAAAGATGGACAAAATGCCTCTAAGCATTTTGTTCAGCATGCTAACAATTCTGCCAGTTTGTTGTCTTACTCTGTATTGTTATTAACCCTCTAAATAAGGCATTAGTCTCGTCTCTTTTATATGTTATTTTAGACCACTTTCAAAAGAATGTCTTCAATTACTATCTGATTGCTATTCTGTGTGTTCTCCATGCTATTATAAAAGTATAAATGTGGTCTGTCTGCAGTAGGTAAAAGAGTAGTTGTGAGTGGTATTATCTATATAGAAGAATGTTGTTAGAATTGGTAGTGAGTGGTTGTTAATATACTGAAGGAAGTTTGGTATAACCAAACCTTGAGAGATATAAAAGTTGATAGTACCAGTCAGAAAGAGCTCAATGCACATTACATTGGGGTAGTATAACAGGGAACATCTAATTTAATTGATTAGAGCTGGGTGAAAGTCATAGGCATGCATCTTGCTAAAGAATTCTCAAGTGAGACATGGCTGAAGGCTTTGTTTATGTAAAAAATAGCAATATTGTTCTTTTACTCTTCAGAGTTAAAGAGTATTAGAGAGTGATGCTAGATCTGGATTCCCAGAAACCTGAATTGTGGTCACTAAAGAGAAAGAGAAATTCACAGGGATACAGGAGATGGGCATGTACAACTGCTTATGCTGTTTTCCAGATGTTAGAGATGAAAGTAATTTTCTTGTAATACACTGACCTTTTAACATTTCAATCTGAAATCCACAAATTTTATTTTCTACTCTAAACATTATGAACTAAGAGGAACACATGAATAATCGATAAAGCTTTATTTTTCATATATGATGATAAAGTAGGAAATAAAGTTTTTATAATTCTCTTTGATATTATTATTCGATATTATGTAGAACATCTGATGATGAATAGATCATGTAATATTGCTCTTTATTTTCTATTTACCTTGACCAGGTAGACATAATTTTAAAGCTGATTTACTATAATAATTCTCAAATGAAACAAGAATCCCATATCCAACACCACAAATGAACAAGCAGTTAGTATTTTTGTTAAATGATATCTATCTCCAGTTCAGATGAAATTTTCCTATTAAAATTTGTTGGTGTTATACTTTTAATTAATGCTTCAGTTTAACCCTTTTGATACCAAACCATTTGAGATCACACTTGATTTCATGGTACAGACTTCCTGTTTTAAAGCGATTTGAATTAAACACTTCCTTTTAAAATTTCATGCTAATTTATATTCCAAGCATCATCTTAATAATGATAAAGTTATTGTACTATATTCTTCATTATTTTAAAATTAATTGAAAGAAAAACAATATATTTTAACAGAAATATGGTAATAAAAACTTAGATATACATTACTTTTGTAGTAGAGTCTACATTGAAGAAATTTTTATTTTATATAGGAAATAGTTTTTTCACCATATATCATGAAAGAAAATTCAATATGAAAAAAGTAGTTTGTGTATTATTAAAATTGATGTTTTATTTTATAGCTTATACAACCCTCTGAATAATCTAGATAATGTACACTTGAGCTTTGATTTTAACTCAATATAGCTTTTTATTCATAAACTCAGAATATAAATTTGCTGGCTAATAATTTCGCTCATCTACCCAATTTACTTTTGACATGTTCATCTAAAATATCTGAATCGATCCAGTGTTTTGAGAATTTTTGTTATCGTATGCCTTTTTGTGTATAGATTTGCTTCTGATTTCTCTCCAGTTGGCTTATTAGTTTTTTTTAATCGAATTGCAATAGCATTTTATGTGTAGTTTAGAAGCTCAAGTCTACAGAAAATAATATTTTAGATCACTGTTTTTGCTGCAATATAAAATAAACAATTATTACAAATATGATGATACAATGGAAGAAGTAGCATTATATGACCAATTGCATCAGTTACAAATGTTCCATTTTATTTTGATACAAATGATTCAGTACCTTTCTTCTCATTACCTGCATTATATTTATTTCACCAGCTCAATTAGTGGTTCAAATAAAACCTGTTTATTATCCTTTTTCACATTGTAAAATGTTAACAATATATAAATCAAATAATACAGATCTTTTTAAAGAGAAAGTATATATTTGATTGAAGCAATCATAAAACAGTTTTGATTTTTCTTCATTGTCACTTCCATGTTCACATGTGTTAGATCAATATTGTCTATGTGCTTATTCAGAATTACAGCTCTTCTGGATAGGTCAGAACATCACATCTCACGTGTACGTTCCACTTTTGTTATAGTTTCTATGACTGGATGTCCTTCATAAATCAACCACTTTATAGAGTGTACAAGATGCAATTTATGATGACACCAGCTCTAGAGAGGTTATCATATCATTACCATGACTAAAGAGACCTCTTGATGCTATCTCAGTTCATTTGCTATCCCTTTCCAGAGTTTATCAAGAAAAGTAACATCAAGTTTATGGAATTTGAATTCAGAAACATTACTGGATGCATAATATATATAGGTTTTTCTCACATTTAGTTTTTCAATTTCTATACTTTAAAAGAGAAATCATCTTGCATGAGTATGGTCTTGGAAAAATTATTGTACACAAATACATTGCAACAGCACACATTATCCAATAATATTCATACATTACATTAAATGGATAAATAATTTCTTTGTGAATTAATGTATTATAGTTGCCATCAAAGTAATTTCTTGAAATTTCTGTTTTCTTTTCATAAATAAGCACACTTCAAGTAATGATCTCTGTATATATATTTTACAATTCTTATTCTAATGATAATATCCTCACTGTGGAATACATGTTGTGTATAACATTGTTGTTATGTCAATATTTTCAAGGTAATCTGTTTAATAATATTGATAATCCTGTTAAAAATATTTAGTTATGTGCATTTCTTTCAATTTGATTACAAAATTTAAGAAATAAAGTTTATATACATGCATGAATAAATAATTTCCTGTATGGCTTTCTGGTTTCAAAGACTGACTAGTACCTTTCCAACATTTCACATTTCAAATGTTGTTGTTAGTAGTTGGTGGTTGTCTTATTATTTATTTGATTTTTGAATAAAAATAAGCTGTTGATATACAAAAGTTTCCATAGACATCTATACCATTGACAATTCTACCCTTTACTTCCCAACTATCCATCTTATCAATATAGTAATCACAATTACTCATCTTCTAATTTAACTATATACTAATGTATAACTGATTATTTTCTCTCTGAATTGAGACTAAATCCATCATGTCCATGATAATTTGAAACCTTTGCAAATATTTGCTGTAGAAAAATTAAAAGTATATTACTATGTCTATTGTTCAATAATGTACAATTCTATTTATTTAAGTGTTTTAATGGTAGTTATTAAGGTTAGCAAAAGGAATAATAGTTTATGTACAAGAAAACATGTATGCATGTACAGAAATAAATGGAGAAATTGGTACCATCTATAATTCTATTTAAGCCATAATTTCATATCATTTAATGCAGGTCTCGTGTTGATAAATATCATGATTTCATGTAAATAACGACCAGTTTGAATTAAACTCATTTCAAAATTTATGGAAAACAATTTCCCTTTTGACTATTCTTTTACAAAGGAAGGTTATAGTTTTAATCATTATATTTATATTTAAGTGGTAACAACTTGATATTTTTCTCACTCTATACATTCTTTTATCCATTCTAGCATTTGTTAAATGACACTTTAAATTTAGATTTAGAATTAAATATTTTGAATGAATATTGTAATGGTTGGGTATCTTTCATAATAACAGCTACTCAAATGTAATTAGTAAGAGTAATTTTTCAGTCAGGTACAGTATGCATAAACAGTAGTATTCCTTAGCTTGAAGAAATGTTAAATGATTTGGATCTGTTGTTATGTATAAAAAAATAATTATGTTTCTCATTACTACTATTTCTATTAGTCTAAAATAGTGATTACCGCAAATATTATTTACCTTAACAGATGCGCATTAAAATCATGAAGTGAATGTGTTGACGATTGTCTTCTTGTTTCTCACTTGTATGAGTTTTATTTATTTATCACTAGCAGAGGCACCTGGCGTTGCTCGGGAATGAAACTGTTGCTTATATACTTGAAGAAAAAAAGGCAAAATATGCTGTATAGAAATTTGAGGACATTCTGTAGATGGACTCTCAGATGAATGATGGCTGGGCGCCTCTCATGAATGGGGAAAATTGAAGATGTGCCAAAAAGCCTCATTGGTACTTGGAAACTATTAGGAAAATTAAAATGGGGATCGTTGCCAGTGCCCCTGGACTGGCTCTTGTGCGGGTGGCACATAAAAGACACCATTTCGAGCGTGGCCGTTGCCAGTACCGCCTGACTGGCCTTCGTGCGGGTGACACGTAAAAACACCCACTACACTCTCTGAGTGGTTGGCGTTAGGAAGGGCATCCAGCTGTAGAAACTCTGCCAAATTAGATTGGAGCCTGGTGTTGCCATCCGGTTTCACCAGTCCTCAGTCAAATCGTCCAACCCGTGCTAGCATGGAAAGCGGACGTTAAACGATGATGATGATGATGATGATTAAATGAAAAAAATGATTTACGTGAATATCCTCAGAAGAGTAATTGAAATAAATGGCGATTGTGGAGCCCCCCCCCCCATGCATGCACGCACGCGTGCACGCATACACACATGTGTCTTTGTAAATATGTTTGTATACATTTATGTATGTGTGTGTTTGTATGAGACAGAGTGTGAGTGAGAGAGAGAGGTTTGTTGTCATGTATACGTACATGCATAAATATACATACATCTTTGGATGTATGCATATGACAACACAGCTCTTGACTCACTCACACTATGTATCTTACAAACACGCACACGCGCGCATACACACGTGTGTCTTTGTAAATATGTTTGTATACATTTATGTATGTGTGTGTTTGTAAGAGACAAAGTGTGAGTGAATCAAGGTGTGTGTGTGTGCGTGTGTATGTGTGTGAGACAGAGTGAGAGAGCAGTGTGTATGTAGTATTTACTCTCTCTCTCTCTCTCTCTCTCATACACACGAACACACAAAATAGAAAGTGAAGCTTTTTGCGGTTGTTACGTCAATACCGGAAGTTGACATTGAGGAACCTTTTTAAAGAAGTGAATCTTAAATATAAAGCAATATTATTTATTTTTAATTAAAAAAATCAAATGAAGAGCCTAAGATTTATCCGAGGTCAAATTATTCATGCATTACAAGTATGGAAGCATTTGGTGAAGTCGATTTCACGTGAAAAGCGATTACACACACATCTCTGTTTTATATATAGTATAGATTAAATTCTCATTTGTCAATGCATGTATATATCTAATTTTTAGAATTTATTAAATTAATTCAACTATTCTCTAACTTAATTACATAAATATTCCACATTAAAATACTAATCTAAAACCAAAGAAAACAATCGAGAACAAAAAAAAAAAAAGAGTAAAGGAGAAAAACAGGAAGAAAGAAGAAGAAAAACATTAATTCAACACTAAGTGCATCAATCAGTCACACACCACAAGGCTCAATGTTCTTGGCATTACTACTGCTGGTTGTGAGTCTAATGTATTAGAACAGCCAAGCACTCACACTGGCATCACCTGACACCTTGGTAGAATGAGCCACTAAAGATGACAAGAACTTCACTGTTAGTGACCCAGCTCTTCCAAACATCTAAAATGCTGGAAGAAATGGTTCACCGACAAGTCCTACTACTTAAGGATTTAATTACAAAGTTCATATATTTTCTTTCATCACCCAGTGTAGTAAAAACTTAAATAGGAAAAATTAGAATTTGATATAAACTTTAATGATTTTTGCTTTACACAAGATACTATAATACTTAAAAAAAGAATGAAAGTTAGTTTCATAATGTCCTGTTGCCTTATAAAGAATGTACAAGTAATACTTTGGGAAAAATCATGTGAGATATTTAATTGTAAATATTGGAGAAAATTAAAAGAGTAACTTAATTATCACCCATAACAGTGATATCTTATTATAGTCATAATCCTTTAAAAATATTCAGTGAAATGATAAAGTAGATTCTGTTTCAGTCATTTTTGAGACAAGTTTTTCGGCTGTGATGGTTTTACATCAAAATCCAGATATAATATTGTCAAGGGAAGTAACTGATGATAACTTGATTTGTTGGTTTATTTGAAACTATAAAGGAGATAGCATTCTATTTATTCTTCTTTCATTCACAACAGTTTATTGCAAAAAGTAGTGCACTGATTTTAAGTTAGTGGCAGCAATTTAATACATGCTAATCTAAGTTTCTAGTCATTATTTTAGGAATTATATAATAATTATAATATTGATATTTAATGAATAAAATCAGTCTGAAAATGTATATGGTTTTGTATTTTCTATCTATCTCTCTCTCTTTCTCACACGCGCGCGCGCGTACACTCACACACACCCACACCCACACCCACACCCACACACCCACCCACACACCCACACCCACACACACACATAATGACCTATTCAATAAAGTGTTACTTTTTTGGCAGATGAATTGTGAGAATAATGCTAGTCTTGACTAAGATACTTTACTCCCTTCTGTTAATTATAATGGAAATTTATGAATCTGGGTTTGAACCCAATGATTAACAATTTTTTATTTAAATGTTTCTGTTATGATTTTTATCAATTTATCAGAGGAGTAATAGCATTGATGACTTATGTAGGTGCTGCCAAACTGATGAGATTGATACAACTGATATTAAGACTAAACATCAGTAGATAGATGCTTTGCAAAAGAAGAAAAAAAAAAAAAAAAAATTGGCTGAAAGAGAAGTCAAGAAGGATGCAGTTTAGGAAGGAAAAATCGGTGAAGGGCATCCAGAGTGAGGGCTCACTAAGGGAGAAGACAATAGTAATGTCAAAAGGAGGAGAAAAAATTCTTTTGGTGAGTTGTAATCAATATGAAATACAATTTTCTAAATCAGAGGCACCAACAACATTCAAATAGTAATATAATAGGCAGAGAGGCAGAGCATCTGTTGTACTGTGTCAGTTATCACCGAGCAGTAAAATAGCTTTTCCATCATACACACACACATAACTGTGTGTATCCATATATATATATATATTGGCAGAGTTTCTACAGCTGGATGCCCTTCCTAACGCCAACCACTCCGAAAGCACCCGGAGTGGTTGGCATTAGGAAGAGCATCCAGCTGTAGAAACTCTGCCAAATCAGATTGGAGCCTGGTGTAGCCATCTGGTTCACCAGTCCTCAGTCAAATCATCCAACCCATGCTAGCATGGAAAGCGGATGTTAAACGACGATGATGATGATGATGGGGTATAGACATGGCTGCTTCTTAACCATATGGTCCTGGGTTCAATCCTACTGCTCTACACTTCGGGAAAGTGTCTTCTGATGTAACCCTTGGCCAACTAAAGCTTTGTGAGTGGATTTTGTTGACAGAAAATGAATAAAACTCATTTTGTGTGTGTGTGTGTGTGTGTGTGTGTGTGTGTGTGTAATATATCATATAAGTGCATGTTGTTGTGTGTATCATGATCTAGACATCATGTGATGGGCTTCATCATCATACAAACAAGGCTGACCATTTCCAGTCTTCTACACAAAAAACCATGTCTGGCCATGGGTAAATGTTACCTTGCTTGGAAACAGTTGATGGTTGGCAACAGGAAGAGCATCTGGCTGTAGAAAAATCTGCCTCAACTAACTATATTATTCCAATAACTAGAAATTAAAAAGAAGCTTGATGCCTAATCAACTTCATTTCAGTCACACATGCAAAGCATATAGTTCAACACATTACACAATAGCTGCATGTTTAATATACCCACGTGATGGCAAACATAGTGTGGGCTCTATTTTCTAACGGTATTATTTTTTACTAAGTGATGGTTTCTATTATTTTATTAGCTTAATCTCCTGTATCTATTGAAAATGTGTGTCATATTAATGTGTCAAAAGGACCTTGGTGCTTTACTGTTTAAGGACCTGATTCACTTGAATCCTGAATTTGGAAACCCCCTTCGGTCACGAATGACCATGGGATTGCACCTAGAAAGTTACCCTCCGAGACGCAAGTCCAGGCAAGGTTGTTTATGGAAGACAAGCATGCCCATGCATACCAGCCTCCCCTCTCCATGCCACTGATTTCATCCAAGGTAAAGGCAAAGGCTGATACAGCTTGACACCAGTGACATCGCAACTCATTTCTACAGCTGAGTGAACTGGAGCAACATGAAATAAAGTGTCTTGCTCAAGAACACCAGTGAATTATATATATATATATATATATATATATATATATATATATATATATATATATATATAAGTCACAAGCTGTGTAATCTTGGCATAGTTGGAAAACTTGGAGAATGGCTACATGACTTCTTAAAAGATAGAATTCAGGTAGTAGTGGCTAATAGGGCCACCTCCAAGGAAACACAAATAATGAGTGGTGTTTCACAGTGCACTGTCCTGAGGCTGCTGCTATTCATAATAGCCCTCTCTGATGTGCCCTCAGTTGCTTGGGTAGTTGCCTTTGCTAGCTATGTAGATGTCTGGCCCTTGTGCCAGTGGCACGTAAAAGCACCCACTACACTCTCGGAGTGGTTGGTGTTAGGAAGGGCATTCAGCTGTAGAAAATCTGCCAAATCAGATCAGACTGGTGCAGCCATCTGGTTCGCGAGTCGTCAGTCAAATCATCCAACCCATGCTAGCATGGAAAGCGGGCGTTAAACGATGATGATGATGATGATGATATAGAGGTTATGAGAGATAATGG
>NC_142930.1:102191374-102243874 GCF_046866305.1 Octopus bimaculoides | reverse complement strand
CTGATGCCATATTTCTAGTAAGACAGCTGCAGGAGAAATATCTAGCCAAGGATAAACCTCTGTACCTGGCTTTCGTTGACATGGAGAAAGCCTTTGACAGGGTCCCCCGATCCCTTATCTGGTGGTCAATGAGGAAACTTGGGATAGAAGAATGGTTAGTGAGAGCTGTGTGAGCCATGTACAGAGATACTGCCAGTAAGGTGAGGGTTGGAAATGAGTACAGCAATGAATTCCGGGTAGAGGTAGGGGTCCACCAAGGTTCCGTCCTCAGCCCCCTCCTATTTATCATAGTCCTCCAGGCAATCACAGAGGAGTTCAAGACAGGTTGCCCCTGGGAGCTCCTCTATGCTGATGACCTTGCACTAATTGCGGAGTCACTATCAACTAGAGAAGTTTCACGTGTGGAAGCAAGGTCTAGAATTGAAGGGCCTTAGAGTCAACCTAGCTAAAACCAAAATCCTAATAAGTAGGAAGGTAGATAAAACACAAACCCCTTCAGGTAGATGGCCCTGCTCAGTATCTAGAAAAGGAGTAGGTAGTAACTCTATAAGATGTACCCGGTGCAAGCTATGGACACATAAGAGGTGCAGCAATATCAAAGGCAGGTTAACTAGGAAGTTAGTTTTTGTATGTGGTAGATGTTCAGGTGCAATAAAGACTGTAAACAAACAGGAAACAACTTCTATCTCATTCCAGGGTGAAAAACTAGAGGTAGTCGATAGCTTCCGCTATCTGGGCGACCAAGTTAGTAGTGGGGGTGGGTGCGCTAAAAGTGTAGCTGCTAGAATAAGAATAGCCTGGGCAAAGTTTAGAGAGCTCTTACCTCTACTGGCGACAAAGGGACACTCACTCAGAGTAAAAGGCAGACTGTATGACGCATGTGTACGAACAGCCATGCTACATGGCAGTGAAACATGGGCTGTAACTGCTGAGGACATGCGTAAGCTTGCAAGGAATGAAGTATGCTCCGTTGGATGTGTAGTGTCAATGTGAATACCCGTCAGAGTGTAAGTATCTTGAGAGAAAAGCTGAACATCAGAAGCATCAGTTGTGGTGTGCAAGAGAGACGATTGCGCTGGTATGGACATTTGGTGAGAATGGATGAGGATAGCTGTGTGAAAAAGTGCCACACCCTAACAGTTGAGGGAACCCATGGAAGAGGTAGGCCCAGGAAGACCTGGGCTGAGGTGGTGAGGCAAGACCTTCGTACATTGGGCCTCACTGAGGCGATGACTACTGACCGAGACCTTTGGAGGTGTGCTGTGTGTGAGAAGACCCGGCAAGCCAAGTGAGATCGTTGCCAGTGCCCCTGGACTGGTTCTTGTGCGGGTGGCACATAAGATGCACCATTTTGAGCGTGGCTGTTGCCAGTACCACCTGACTGGCCTACGTAGGATTTTCGAGCGAGATCGTTGCCAGTGCCCCTGGACTGGCTTGTGCGGGTGGCACATAAAAGACACCATTTCGAGCGTGGCTGTTGCCAGTATCGCCTGACTGGCCTTCGTGCGGGTGACACGTAAAAGCACCTACTACACTCTCTGAGTGGTTGGCGTTAGGAAGGGTATCCAGCTGTAGAAACTCTGCCAAATTTAGATTGGAGCCTGGTGTTGCCATCCGGTTTCACCAGTTCTCAGTCAAATCGTCCAATCCATGCTAGCATGGAAAGCGGACGTTAAACGATGATGATGATGATGATGATGTATGTACATATACATATATGTATATACATTTATGCATGAAACTTGTTACCAATTCAAATATACTTGTGGTATATTTGAACCTGTAACAAAACCATTCACTGTATTTTGTCATGGAGAAATTTTCTTGCTGTGGACAGATAGGTATAAACACACCTAGTCAGTTTGGAGCACCCTCTAACCAAACAGAGGGGGCATGCATTTCAGAGTGGAAATCTCTTCTTGGAAAGAGGAATGCCACATCTGAGAAGAGAATGATATCTCTTATTACATTCCCATCATTGTACTGTGACTGGTTACACTAAGTGATGGCTTACCATAAATAGAATATGGAATAGAAGTGCTAAGTAGAGATGCGCATAAATATAAACTTGTTCAAATATGTTTGGGGCATATTTGAACCCATAAGAAAGCCATTCATTGTATTTTGTCATGGAGAAAACACACACACCGCACATGCACATACACACACAATTATATATATATATATATATATATATATATATATATACATACACACATACATATGTATATATATATATTTATATGCATATGTGTGTGTGTAAATGTATATATGTATTATGTTGTTATGCTTGTACTTGTAGAAATAAAGATATTTATAGTCTACAACAATATCCAGCTTTATAGTTTTCTTTAGTATAATAACAAATTGTCATGAAATGAAACACCTTTATTATATATTTTTTGTCTATTAATTTAGACACATTGCAGCAAATTAATGTTGTGTATGCGAACAATATGATGATTTTTGCAAGATTTGAACTAATAGCCTTTCATTTAGCTGTTAAGGACCATAATCTCTCAATTGTGTTTTTTGTGAAAGGAAACATTTGAAACATTACTGCTTGGTGTACAGATACTTATTTATCTCTTCTGTCTCTGATACTGAATTTTGAGTTATTAACCATAGATATATGTGAATATCTATATACATAGGAGTATATATGTAACTTAGATGTATTTGTATTTTGTTATAACACTGTAAATGACTATAACCACAGAAATACCCATAAAAGTATTGTTTGATGATTCAGCCTTCCTATAACTATCAGATACATTGCTATTAAACTCGCACATTTATATAAACCATCGCCTGATGAATGACATTTTAATAGGTGTTCAATTCTTTGCAATCATAAGAATAACAACAATGTGAGCTTTGCTATCAACATTGGATTACACCGATATTTTATTATAAAGCTATTGGTAAACAAAAGAACATATTGGAAGAATTGTCATTATATTCATTGTTACTTTTTATGGAATATAGTTTAAATAGGTAGGTAGGTACTCACACATATTTAACGTGTTTGTAATTTATTATTTATAAGGACAATTTCTTTATCAAACTATCTGTATATGTGTATACAGTGTATGTTGAGTGAAGTAGCATTTTCACTGGGGAAAATGAAGTAAGCTGAAATCCTGGTTCTTTTTTTTTTTTATGTTAGGACTGCTGCTATCTTGTGACAGCCTTTTGCATTACATTTCAAACATATTGATGGCAATCAGTTACAGAAATGTTTTAAATGTACAGAAAGTTTTCAATATTTTTCACATCTGACAATAAAATTTTTGCTTGTTCAAAATATGCCATTTGTTTAGTTAATACTCTTGGTCAAATAAATTTTGAACTGTTTGTTACTTGATGGTATTGTTGACTTATTTGCTTGATACCTGACAAGCAAAAAATTTTCAAATGAACTTTTAACTACAATGCTTACACACCATTAATGGTGTGAAAAATGTTATATTGAACAATGAGATTAATATGAACAAATCCAGGAGAGCTGGAAGATCAATCAAGAATCTTTTAGTTACAGTGGTTGAGACTCAAAAGTTTTTTTTATTTTCAGTTACAGTTTATTGTTTTATTACCAACATATTTAACAATTATTAACATTTAAATCATAAATTTTAGCAATTTCAATTTTCTTTTCCGGTGAAACCTTGGGAAAAATTAAGGATAGACAAAAATATATATTCATGCATGCCTTAAATCAAAGAAATCAAATAATTATTCTGAAGAAAATGATACCAACTTAGTATGACCTTCAAATTCACAGAACCTAAAACACATTTAGAGGACATTTACCATAATTTAAAGGGCAAATTAATGTATAAGAATTGCTAAATAATTAACACTCATAAATATTGGTAATATATAGACTTACCTGTTTTTTTACTAAATTTGGTAAAATTTACTTGGTCATTAAAAGAATGCTGAACATTAATATAATGACATTTTAAGAATAATGAATTCTCCATCGTTTTAATGAAGAATATTCCAGTATTTAATCATCTGGCCTACTCACATTGAATTACAATGTAAGCAGCTGAGTATTCCACAGACACAGGTACTGTTAAAATAATCTTCTTGCAGAGCCAGTGTGATACAGTGTATATGACAAAGCTGGCTCTTTGAATTACATGTACAGTCTATTTGGTAGATTTCCACCACAGTTTTTACTCCTTCAAGATTAGGGTCAATCCAAGGCTATAATGAAACACACTTGTCCAAAATGCCATACATGGAGCTGAAACCTGGGATTTCATGATTGTGATGCAGATTTCTCAACTGCTTGGCAATGCCAGTTCCCATATTTTTGAAATAATATTTTATAACCAACACTTTATTATTACAACAAAGCTTTATATTTTATTTTTTTCAATATTTTTCTCTGTATATATTAAAAAGTTTGAAGTGGATAAAATAGTTTTGCTCTCAGCATAGACTAAGATAAAACAATGATAGAGGTCTATTCATTTGAATATACTCATCAGCTAAACTCCTAATTTGCTGTTGCAGTTTCCTAAAAGTCTTGAGAGTATACTACAAATTTCCTATTTCAAGACTAGTTCCTATATACTTAAGATGGTCAATTATATCTTGTTGGCATTCTATTTTGAAAGATGCTTTTGATCATAACCATCTTCAGTATATTTTCATACTTTACTTTGCTTTTTCTAGTTTTAAAGTTTAGCTACTGTGCCAAGATTGCTTTTCTAAGAACCGACTAATTTTTACACAAGTGGATATAGATTTAATTTTTATAAGATTATTGTAAATTGTAAGACTTCTATTTTCATATATTCTTGATCTCTCTTTCTCTCTCTCTCTCACTCTCCCTGTCTTGTTTTTCCTTTGAATAGGTAATCAAGTGTCTCCTTTACATCAGCACACCTGTTTCTGTCCCCTTTCTTGTACCCCTCTCTCTCTCTCTCTCTCTCTTCCTGTCACTCTCTCTGCTAGCAATTCTGTCGTCTTGCTTCCTTAATTATAATAGTAATGAAAATTATGATCATAATTGTAATTTTTAACAATGTTGGTACAAGGCCAGTAATTTAGAGACAGGATTAGCTGATTGCACTGACCCATGTATTAGTCTGGTATTTATTTTACTGAACCCTGAGGGACGAAAGGCAGAATCTGTCTTGGTGGGATTTGAATTTAGAATGCCACAATAAATACTATGAGGCATTTTGTTTGATGCTCTGGTGATTCGGCCTTTTCCCCATTTCTGTTTTAGCTATTAAAAATACAAGATAGAATATATAAATTTTCTTATCTCAACACTGACATTTCATTACTGAAAATATTGATTGTATTCCATGACCCTGAAAAGTAAACATGAACTTAGAAAAATTAATATTTGAATGTTTTTTGCTCACTGAAGTCTCTGTTAGAAAATATGGAAGCCAAAAACAAATGTACATTATTAAGAATAGTCTTTCTTTTAATATTATTTCACAAAAATAGGTGTCCCCTTCTTTCTAGTGCATGTGTGTATCATTGTTTACATTTGTGTATGCTCTTATAGAAACATAAAACCTTACATTTCTTGAGAGGTAACATTTACTGGAATTTAATCAGTTACTGCAATATAACGGATTTAATTGTTTCTAAGAAATAATGTTCATGCCTTTTCAAAGAACTTGTATGTATGTATGTATGCCTGTGTAAACGTATATATATATATATATATATATATGTTATAATGGAATAATTATTATGAAGCATTGTGTAGAGTATATTGTATAAAGGATCGTGGGTAAGGCCAGAACAGTGCGAAGTAAATGCAAGGAAAATCACAAGAAAACAATTATATGAATTAATGTAGACTTATCTTGTATTCAATATTTCAGGGTTATGACCCCATTTTCAAGAAATTAACGGCAACATTCATTAATTTCTTGAAAATGGGCCTTATATATACAAGGGTTAGGACAAAATAATGGAAATACCTACCATCATGGCATCATAATTTTGAAATATATATAAAACCGTCAAAAGCTTGTTTATTTTTATGTTTTTTGATTTATTATTAGTGTTCCTTAATATGTCTTGCTAAATTTGCTGTTTCTTTTCAGATATCATCAGAGAAAGGTAATTAAAATTCATTAAAATGACAGATCTATTGGACTTTCAGAGAAGTCAAATTGTTGGTACTTGTATGGCAGGCGCTAGCGTAATGAAAACAGCTGAAATGTCTGGTGTATCAAGAAGTACTGTCTTGAAAGTAATGACAGCTTTTTAAGAGAGAGGGAAAAGCCTCCTCGTCAAAACAAAACTTTGGAAGAAAGCCAAAACTTTTGGATAGGGACCATTAGACTCTTACAGGAATTGTTAGAAAGGATCACAAAAGTACAGCTCTCAAAATTACTGCAGAGCGTAATGACCACCTCTAGAACCCAGTTTCCACGAAAACTGTTCATCGGGAGCTACACAAAGCCAGATTTCATAGGAGGGCTGCAATCAGAAAACCACTACTTTCAAAAACAAACGTTGCAAAGCATTTAGAGTGGACTAAAAACCTACAGAATTGGCCCCTAGAGCAGGGAAAGAATGTTGTTTTCTCAGATGTGTCATCCTTTACCTTATTTCCAACCACTGGCTGAGACAGCCAAAAGAAGCATTTGACCCAGACTGCATTCTTCCAACTGCTAAACATGGAGGAGGATCTGTAATGATCTGGGAGGCTATATCTTGGAAATCTGCCTGCCAAAAGGTTTCCCTTCATGGCAGAATTAATAGTCAAGACTAAGCATTTTATCTGGTCAAATTCTTCCTATGGTTGTGGAACTGTTTCTGGAGAGAAACACGATCTTTCAGGATGATAATGCACCAATTCACACAGCTAAAGTTGTTATTGAATTGCACGAGGAACATTCTAGTGAACTTGAACATCTTATCTGACCACCACAATCTCCAGATCTCAATATTATTGAACATTTATGGTGCATTTTCGAAAAACAAGTAAGGAGTCGATATCCTCCACCATCATCACTGCAAGAACTGGAGACTGTTTTAGCTGAAGAATGGACAAAAGTTCCTTTGGAAACAATTCAAACTTTCTATGAGTCCATTCCTCATAGAATTCAAGCTGTAATTACTGCCAAAGGCAGTCCTACCCAAGATTAAAATAAATTTGTTTGAGATTTTAAGGCGTTTCCATTATTTTGTTTAACCCCTGTATGTATACATACATATATGTGTGTGTGTGTGTGTGTGTGTGTGTGTGTGTGTGTGTGTGTGTGTGTGTGTGTATAAAAACAACTGGTTATTTGTAGAAGGGCATACCCTACAGCAGCACGTGCTATTTGTTACTTGATCTTTCCTCTGACATTACATAAGGACACATGTAGGGTATTTTTTCCAAATATCCCCAGTAGATTTATTTCTATTCTTTTGGATTATATGTATATGATTTTATCTTAATCTATGATTATCATTTTTGACTTTGGTATGTGTATATATATATATATATATATATATATATATATATATATATATATATATATATATATATAGGTATATAAATATATATATATATATATATAGGTATATAAATATATATATGTATGTATGTATGTATATACATATATATATATATATATATATATATATATATATATATATATATATATGTCCTCTCTCGACCCCAAATAACATGGTGGTGGAACAATGTTGTTGACAGGGTTATTAGACAAAAGAAACAGGCTTGGAAGGACTGGAAGAATGGTGGTAGCAGTGAATTTTATCAGACTGCGAGAAGGGAAGCTAGGTGACAGGTTTATTTAGCCAGAGGGGAAGCAGATAAGAAAAAATTTGCCAATGTTCTGCACCGTGAAGACCAAAGACATGAGGTATTTCGTGTTGCAAGACAGTGTGTGAGAGAGAATGATGATGTCGTAGGAGAGAAATGTGTTCACATGGATGATGGTACACTTGCACTAAATGAGGCTGCAAAGAGAGAGGTTTGGAGATGCCACTATGAAAGGTTGCTCAATAAAGAGAATGAATGGGAGAAAGAGAGTCTGCTGTATGTCGACCCAACAGACGGACCAGCTATCCGAGTTGACAGTGCCATGGTAGATAAAACAATTAAGAGTATGAAGACAGGGAAAGCTCCCGGCCCATCAGGAATCACTGAAGAGATGCTCAAACTATCTGGCAGTGTCAGCTATAGCCTAGTCACCCATATTGTTAACCAGGTGATACACGAAGAAGTCATACCCAATGACTGGTGTAGCAGCACTATAGTCAACTGCTACAAAGGTAAAAGTGACACTTTAGATCCAAATAATTAGAGAGGTATCAAGTTGTTGGATCAGGTAATGAAATTCACAGAGAGAGTCATAGCCCAACTAATTAGGGAGAGAGTCAGTTTAGATGAGATGCAGTTTGGGTTCATGCCAGGGAAAAGCACCACTGATGCTATATTTCTGGTAAGACAGCTGCAGGAGAAATACCTAGCCAAAGATAAACCTCTGTATCTGGCTTTCGTTGACATGGAGAAAGCCTTTGACAGGGTCACCCACTCCCTTATCTGGTGGTCAATGAGGAAACTAAGGATAGAAGAATGGATAGTGAGAGCTGTGCAAGCCATGTACAGAGACACTGTCAGTAAGGTGAGGGTTGGCAACGAGTACAATGAAGAATTTCAGGTAGAGGTAGAGGTCCACCAAGGTTCAGTCCTTAGCCCCCTCCTATTTATCATAGTCCTCCAGGCAATAACAGAGGAATTCAAGACAGGATGCCCCTGGGAGCTCCTCTATGCTGATGACTTTGCACTAGTTGCTGAGTCACTATCAGAACTAGAGAAGTTTCAGGTGTGGAAGCAAGGACTAGAATCGAAGGGTCTTAGAGTCAACCTAGCTAAAACCAAAGTCCTAATAAGTACGAAGGTAGATAAAACACAAACTCCTTCAGGTAGATGGCCCTTCTCGATCTGTAGAAAAGGTGTCGGTATAAACTCCATAAGATGTACCCAATGTAAGCTATGGACACATAAAAGATGCAGCAATATCATAGGAAGGCTAATTAGGAAGTTAGTTTTTGTATGCGGCAGATGTTCAGGAGCAATAAATACTGAAAATGTGCAGAAAACAACTTCTGCTACATTCCAGGGAGACAAACTAGATGTAGTTGATAACTTCCGCTATCTAGGTGACCAAGTTTGTAGTGGGAGAGGGTGCACTGAAAGTGTAGCTGCTAAAATAAGAATAACCTTGGCAAAGTTCAGAGAGCTCTTACCTCTGCTGGTGACAAAGGACCTCTCACTCAGAGTAAAAGGCAGACTGTATGATGCATGTGTACGAACAGCCATGCTACATGGCAGTGAAACATGAGCCATGACTGTTGAGAACATGCGTAAGCTCACAAGGAATGAAGCCAGTATACTCCAATGGATGAGCAATGTCAGTGTGCATACTTGACAGAGTGTAAATACCTTGAGAGAAAAGTTGGACCTAAGAAGCCTCAGTTGTAATGTGCAAGAGAGACAATTGCGCTGGAATGGTCATGTGACGAGAATGGATAAGGATAGCTGTGTGAAAAAGTGTCACACCCTAGCAGTTGAGGGAACCTGTGGAAGAGGTAAACCCAGGAAGACCTGGCATGAGGTGGTGAAGCACGACATTGAAACATTAGGCCTCACAGAGGCAATGACTTCTGACCGAGACCTTTGGAAATATGCTGTGCATGAGAAGACCTGGCAAGCCAAGTGAGACCATAATCCGAGGCCTCTGCCAGGGGTGTAGCCAGCCCACTTATGTGTACTTTTCCTTCATTGGACACTACACTCTGTTTGCGAAGACCTGTTAAGGAAAGTGAAATCGAAATCAAACCAAATTCGATGCCAACCTCTCCTTCATTGGACACTAAACTCGGCTTACGAAGACCTGTTGGGGCAAGTGAAAGTGAAATCATAATGGCACGTGTACCAGTGAACTGCTAAGAGCACCGTCCGAGCGTGATCGTTGCCAGAGCAGCTGTCTGGCATGGGGGCCAGTTGTCGAATTTAGTTCGATTTCAATTTCACTTGCCTCAACAGGTCTTCGCAAGCAGAGTTTAGTGTCCAATGAAGGAAAGGTACGCAGAAGTGGGCTGGCTACATCCCTGGCAGAGGCCTTGGATTTTGGTCTCACTTGGCTTGCCGGGTCTTCTCATGCACAGCATATTTCCAAAGGTTTCAGTCAGAAATCATTGCCTCAGTGAGGCCTAATGTTCAGAGTCATTGTTGCAGAATTATAGAGGTGTTTAGCATATGTGGACAATGTTACCATAATAATGTTGGGCACTACAGAGGTTCAGGAGTTTAACAGTGTTCTGAAGGAATACAAGCTTGGGTAAGTCACTTGATAGGCAAGACTGTGTCTGTAGCCAGTGGGCTGAACTTGAAACCATGTAACTGTGAAGTATAATTCTTCATTACACAACCATATCTGTGCCCATTATATTTGTAAAATAAAATTATTCTCTCCCAAGGTTTCATCTATTCTTATACACACCATTTATTGCTTTAATAAGTATCTCTGTTGTGACTATATATTATTTGTAGTTTCTTACTAATTGTCCATAAAATGATATTATTTGTGTTTCTTTTACTTTTAGGTAAGTCTTCTTGAATATGAAGCAGGTAAGTGCTTTATTTTGTATCAAACTGAAGAAACAGTATATTTGTACATTTTGAAAAGTTTAGTTGACATAAGATGCTTTTGCTTTTGCTCTGGTGTTCTGAGTTTTTTAAAAAATTCTCATGGGTTACTGAAAAATTTGCTTCATTTCCTTAAATTGTTTTAGAAACTAATATTTTAGTGTGCAATACATACACGTGGATGCTAGCATGTGTCACAAAATAATATTTTGCATCTGATTTTAGTGTACTCTTACTAGTTTTACCAAGATGAAATACATATACCTGAAGATTTTCTTTCTGTATTAAAATTTTCAGATTTTCGTATTTAATAAATTACCTTATTTCTGAAAGAATTGAAAGAAGAAGCAAATTAATATGAACAATTACCAATAGTATTCATATTTTGTTTGCCTTTATTAACTTTGCTTGAAGATTACTATGTATGAAAAAGGGATGTATCATAACTCATTTGTAATGTTATTACAAATATATTGTGATGTTTTATATATTTTATTATTTTACTTTATTTTATTACACTTCTCAGTACATTTCTTATTTTCTTGAATCAAAGAATTTTATTTTGATTTTCATGTATCTATCTGAGAAAGAGAATTATTATGATTGTAAAACAAGCATTCAAAGTTTAGTTTGAATTATAGATGTATGTTAATGAAGCATTTGAAATATAAATATAATCAAGAAATAGTTCCATCAGTATTATATTCTGTGTAAAGAAATATTTTAGAAGTGTTTAGTTTGAGGTTTGCAGTGCAATTTATGGTTTAAATTATATGGGATGTAAATGACAGTGATTTAAGAAAGTTTTGCACTGACAAAATTAACAAGTGTAAATGTATAGAAAGCCATATTGTAATGGCAGCAAAAAGAGTGAATGTAGACACTGCTCAGAAGAGAAGTTGTGGCATTGAAGTATGGACAAATGTCAGTGCGTTTATCAGATTTCAATTTACCTGTTTGTGTATTGGGTGTACCATTCTGTATGTTTTTAGCAATGTTTTTATGCAGAGCAGGTATGCTCTTTGTAAAAGTGTTAGTTCCTTTTAAAAGCTGAAGTAATGTCTATTTTGTAAAAGAAATTCAATCTAAAAATGGTCATCAGAGATTAACAATTTTATGGGACATAAACTTTTTATTCTATTGTTTATAAAGAAAGTAAATATATTATGAATGTTTCCTTGAAATTTATTTCAGTGTTTTTGTACTTTTGAACATATTCAGTATTCAAATCCTATTGAAAATAGTCTGGATGGTTTCCATTCATAATTGACACAAGAGTTGATAACAATTGAAAGAACCATAAGTTTATTAAATGATGGGAACAAAGTTAATATAAATGGGATACATTTTAAAACAGACACCCTCTAACCCACATATTTCTTGTTTCAATTAAAATCATCTTTTTCTCAACCAAATGGAAATATAGAATCATTGAATTTCTACATAAGAGAGGAATAGAATGTATTAGAGCATGAGGATATAGGTGTGTCAGGAAAGGAATGCTAGCTGGTAGGTTTAGATTAATAATTCCAAGCAAGTAGTCAACTGGATTGAAAATTGTATAGAAGACACATGAGTCACAAACATTAGCTAATGTTTGTGATTGTGTGAAATTTTAAAGGATGACACATGCTAGATAAAGTGTTATGATTTGGTAACTAAAGATTTACAATGGACATTAATGCTAAAAGGATATTTGCAATAAATTATATCAAACCTTAGAGCAAGATTCTTTAGCCTATTTTTTTGTCTAAGAGCAATTTGACAATTTCCAGTTTTGTGATTGACACCATTTATTCAAAAGATAAATTTATATTCAAACTTTATGTGTCAGTAATAAAAGATTTTAGCATAATGTAAATTTGAAGGTCCAAAATCTCTAGTTTCATATCTTCTGTTCTTACTTAAATATGATAATGAATGCAGCTAAATCTGTTTGATTTATGTGACATGTAAAAAACAAAATGTGATCATTGTTTCCATAATAGAAGAAAATTGAAATCACTTTTCAGACTTTGTGAAACATTTGAAGGTGGTTAATGAATAATGAGGGCTAAAGTCATTACTACTGGTCATTTTTTTGTTTTTTCTTATTTGGAAAATATGCAAATTCAGCTTTAGATGGGAAATTCACCAAACATTTTGTTTGAAATTGCAAAGCAAATACAAATTCACAATACCACTGGCATAATGATTTTCCCAAGTTACAACAAAATTTTATGTATATATTATTAATATCATTATTATTTACTTTTAATCTGCATGTGTGTTACAATCACTTGCTGAGACACATTCAGCATCTTAGGGTGAGTGAAGGGTATTATTATTATTCAATTTTAGATTTGATTTATAGATCAATCATGTGGAACTGTGGTGACTGACTTATGATTCTTAACTGAACATCTTGCAGTTGGGGTTCGAATCTCTACAAATATCTTCTCCTCATGATTTGCAATGTAAGTGAAAAGAACAAAATAACATACATTATGCCAACACTAGTGTAAAAAGCATGTATTGAATACAGAATAAATGCTGAGATAAAATTCATGTAGGAATGATTAAGCAATAACTTTGTAAGATATGCAAATAGATTTGCAGATTTTTGTTTTTTTTGTTTTTAGCAACTGTAACAAGAAAATGTTGTTTTTTTTTTTTTTTGTTAAAAGAAGTAAGTGTATTTAACTGACCTATGAACTCTTCTGCCAACATAGGTTACTCTGTTTTTGTGAAGTGCAATGTTGTTGGACAATGCATTATTTTTTTGTTTAGGTTGTTCAGGTGTGGTAGATAAGAAAGAAGGTTGTGGTAGGGATATTGATTTGACAAGAGCTTTCTTAAATTTATCAACACTAACGGACCCCTGTCTTCCCTGTATGTTGAAGACCATATATTTTGATTTTGCTTTGAGAATGTGATATAGACTGGAATAAACAGTGTGCAAAGGATGCTTAACTGCATTGTTGCACATAAAGATGTGAGTCCAGATATTAATATTGGATAGAAGAAAAGTTTTAATCAACTACAGTCTTATAATTAACAGATAGAACTCTGCTATACAACCTTGCAATTGATAAATATTGCTAGCAGGATCATGCTGTTGATTAGTTGTTGTAACATCTATCTGACCAGGTAGTGTAAATGCTGAACTGTACAATAATTCTGCTGGGAAATAACCTAGGTTTTTACCCTAATAATGGTATATAAATCACATAACTCAATCAGCAGGGCTTCTGACCATCTATCTGAATCAGTATATGCTCGTAAAGCTGCTTTAAGCTAGTGATGAAAACATTCTATCATTCTGTTAGAAATGGGGTGATAGGCTATAATACAAATACTTTCAATACCTAACAGATTAGTTAAGTTGGTGAAAAACTGGATTCGAATTGACAACCTCTGTCAGTTGTTATAGTCATAAGTTGCCAAAATATAAAATTCTATTGGTCATTAGGGCCTTCACAACTATAAAGGATGAAATATCTTTAATTGGTATGACTTCAGGCCATCTGGAAAAATGGTCTTTACAAGTCTTTACATTTTATCCTGTACTGGTGGTAGAGGATCCACAATATCTATGTGGATATGTTTAAAACTAGCATCAAGAGTGGCAAATGTGCCTAATGGTAATTTGATGTGGTGGTAAACTTTGGCTCTTTGGCCTTATATACAATATTGTGCCCAATTACAAATATCCTTCTGCATGTTTAGCCATACAAAATAGGTTGAAATCAGTTTTGCTGTGGCTGAAGTACCAGGGTGTGATATATTATGAAGGGCTGAAATGGGAGTTTATGCATGGTTTTCTGGGCATAAGGTCTAAAAAATCCAGTAGAAACATTATATCATATTTTTGAAACACTGGAATGTAGTGGTAATAGACAAAGACCTGGAGAAGATGACCCTGAATTTCTGAGTTGTGATAATTCTTAGTTGTCTTTCTGATTTATAGCAATTTCTTCTAATTAATAACATCAACAGAGTGCAAAGCATTGATATGAAAATGGCATAGTATAACTGCTGCAGAAATTTTAGCACCCTTAATATGACCTATATTCACAGTAAACTATGAAATATAATCAAGGTTCTATTGTCTCTTGGGGAATATTTATCTGTTTTGGATTGTAATGCTTAAGTTAATGGTCTATGATCGGTATAAATGGTAAAGGTTCTTCTTTTCAAGAAATGGTGGAAGTACTTTTCTGACAATAAGCTGCTAATAACTCTCATCTGAAAGTAGTGTATCTCATTCATTCAAATGCTTTGGAAAAAAGAAAGAATTTTCCAGGAATTTTGGACAAACTGCTTCAGTACTTCTCTGATTCCTACATCAGTGATAGATTCCTGCATTTGTGATAGAGATGTGTCTGCATCAGATTGGCTAGCAAGGTAACTCTAGTTAATTTTTCTTTAATGTCATTAAAAGAGTGTATTTTGGCTGAAGTTAAAGAAATAGTTTCATTTTTCTGCCTATGATTACATAGTGTTTCTGTTAGTGAGTACATAGCCTCTATGCAGCGTGGGGTAAATTGCTTATAGAGATTAATAAGACAAAAATTTTTGCAACTTCTTCAATGATGTAAGAACGGGAATATTTGTAATCACACTTACTTTTTCCTTCAATGGTTAAATTCCCTCTTTGTCAATATGTCTACAAAACATGAAAGAAGAAACACTAAAAAGACATTTTCTAAGGTCATCTGATAAAATGAGGATTTGAAAGAGTTGATAATAAAATCTTTGACCTCACTGCTTAAGGCAGGACGCAGAACATGAACTAAAAGGTGAAATTGGCATGTATCCAAAGAAATTTTATTCTCTGCAAAATTAACATTGAGCTGGCCAAACCAGCTTCTGTTGTCTGCCCCTTTGAATTTACTGCTGTTTGCTTGCCTTTGTCTTGCATCCATTGCTATGCTGGAGTGTTGGTTTTCATGAGACAGATGAGTTGCATCACTATTCTTGCAGTTTTTCCTGGGATTTTCTTGTGTCAGGCATCACTATTATTGTATGATATTTTGTCACCATGTTGCAAAGGGGATTGTTCATCTTTGTTGTGGTGGTTGCTTGTCGTTGTGTGTTGTATTGTAGACAACCATCATTATGTGGTCTAACTGGCTGCATGTATAATAAAAAAAGCAACTCTCAAACTTTTATTGTCTTACATATTTATTGCTGGACATGATTTATTGTGTCTGTTATTTACAAAAGACAGATACTAATGATATAACTGCTGACTGAAGGGGAAAACTGCACTGTGTTTTGTTGAAGGCTAACTGTGATACAAAGGGTGTGAGTGTCTGAAATGGTCTTTTGCTTGAGGCAGTCTGTCCAAGTATCCCAGGTGATCTGACCATAGCAGCCTGCCTTCTGTGAGTGTCCAAGGTGGTCTGCACAAATGCCCAAGGCCATCTGGTTTTAGTGGTGTGTAGAGGCTGTCTGACTAAGTTAGGTGCCAAACGGATTTTATAATGAGATAAATTTTTTAAAATCTTAGGAGCCTTATCATGCCACAGCTTTCTGCTGATTGGTCGATTTATAGATCAATCACATAAAACTATGGTCACTCACTTGTGATCCCTAACTGAATATCTTGCGGTTGGGGTTCGAATCTCTACAACATTATATCAAGAAAAGAGTACACGCAAGCATATGCACATGTACATATATACACACATATATACGATATGCTTCTTTCAGTTTCCAACCATTAAATCCACTCAGAAGGCTTTGGTTGACCTAAAGTACCATCCACTGGTAAAGTACCATCCAATGGGTCTTAACCTGAGACAACATGGTTGGGAAGCAAATTTCTTAGTCACAAAGCCATGCCTATATGTGCATGCGCATTCACACGTGTGCATGTGTGTATGTGTGTGTGACACCTCATATCTTTACTTTGGTACTGCTTGTGTAGTGGGGATGTTTGTTTATATGGTATATAGTAGTTAAATCAACTTTAAATAACACCATACTTGTCAGCATCATCATTGTTTAACGTCTGTTTTCCATGCTGGTATGGGTTGGACGGTTTAACTGAGGTCTGAATAGCCAGTGACTGCACCAGGCTCCAATCTGATCTGGCAATGTTTCTACAGCTGGATGCCTTACCTAATGCCAACCACTTAGAGTGTGTAGTGGGTGCTTTTTACATGCCACCAGTACACTTGTGAATTTATTTATGTATGTAAGAGCCAGTAATAGCACCTCTGCATATTATCTCAGCCTGGTAGCCATCACAGCCAAATCACATCCTATTTGTATGAACCAATACATTATTTACATTTGACGGATATTTATCCTCATCTTGTTTGTTGTTAATACGTTTCAGCTGATATACCCTCCAGCCGTCATCAGGTGTCTTGGGGAAATTTCGAACCTGGGTTCTCATTCCCAAGGTATTTTTTCGTTGTTGTTGTCATTATTATTATTATTATTATTATTATTATTATTATTATTATTATTATTATTCAGGTCACTGCCTGGAATCGAACTCAGAATCTTGGGGTTAGTTGCCCATGCTTTTAACCACTACCCATACGTCCGTGGGTATATGGCATAGTGGTTAAGAGCACAGGCTACTAACCCCAAGATTCTGAGTTCGATTCCAGGCAGTGACCTGAATAATAATAATAATAATAAATAATAATAGTAATAATAATAATAATAATAATAATAACAACATTGAAAAAATACCTTAGGAATGAGAACCCAAGTTCAAAATTTCCCCAAGACACCTGATGAAGGTAGGACGTGTTAACAACAAACAAGATGAGAAAAAATATCTGTCAAATGCAAATAACGTACGTTTATCATCTCTTAAATATAGAACCAATAGATATATCTTATATTATAGTAATACCTGACAGAAATAACATGAAAATCTCTCTCAAATCACCACCCTGCTGTGCCACTCAGTATAGACATCTCTACATCATATCCTTCAATGCTGGAAATAGCGGTCTAATTTCCATCAAGCTACACTCTAATCTTTTGTGTATATTTAAGGTGCATGTCTCATTTTACTGAGCATTGCCAGGTACCTTTGGTAGTTCCTTGATAAATTGTTCATCATCATTTTCGTTTTGAAATTCTTTTTACTGTAGCATACTGCAATGAAATATTTTCAGAGCCTAATACATGTGAGCATTGGTTGTGGGAGCTTCTTTCCTTCTGATTCAGAGTCTACATCAAGAGTAGCTTGACATATTTTCTATCATTGTAGCTTCCTCGTCAACTCTGTCATTAAATTTTCAAACTCTTCATTTTGTATATAATTTTGACATCTTTGAAAAATTTTATTTGTAACTCTAATTCTTTGTGAGTTTTATTGTTTGCTTTAGAAATTTCATATTTTTAAAATCTATTTTGAATAGTCTTCTCAGTTTTGATTCCATGACATTATACGTAATATAACAAGAAGGAAAATCAGTCTTGTAATTGTATTTGCATTGAATTGGTTTTGGAGATCATTAACTTTGGCTAAAACTCATGAAATTTCTCTACAATACCAAACATTTAGAGTTTATATCTACCTTGGTTACATGGTTGTATTAACAGTGTAATATTTGAAGGCAAGAAAATTACTTTGATGTTTTTTACTAACAATTGTCAACTAACAGCAATTTTTGCTTTGATTCCAAATACCACATATGTAACCAGTTGCTAAAATTACTTGTGGTCTTGCTGCCGTTTACATTAAAACAGTAATGAACAGATAAAATTTTGACATCCTTAGGATTATGACTTTTTCTAATCACTCAGCATTCTCATATGTATGACCCTTCATATTAGTTCAACAAAGAACTGTCAAGTACTCCTTTGAAGCTTTAAATTCTTTGGTAGTTTTATTTTTGAACATATAGCTGATAAGTTTGGACATTACATAAAAATATAACCCTATTTTGTCTGTTATGATATTCCCAGGAGAATATTCAGCAGTAATTTTTGGTCATTTTGTCTCAATCTACTGCTTAGCTGATAAAAAAATATAAAAATAAAAATAAAAATTCCTTACTATGCATTTGCACATGATATTCTTTCACATCCTCACCCATTAAATCATCAGTCAGTTGGTATGGAACATTTTTCACCTTTTTCTCTTTTAAATGCTTTGGCTTTTTGATGTATCAGTGATTCATTATTTAGAAACACTTTTTTTTAACATTTCCAAGCCAAACCAAATTTTCATTGCTGACTGAATTTGCTTATCCTAACAAGGCAACCCCCTCTTACAATTTACATTCTCATTAGTATGAGCTGATTTTTCAATGTTAAGTCTGCTTTTTTAAATATTATGCCAAAGAAGTTGTGAAATTTTTATTATATCAACTTTTGAGCATTCCAATATTTTTAGTTTTTCATGTAGAGACAAATTTTATTTTTCTTATTTACCTTCATTATCATGATGAAGAATATTTTAATAATTGTCTACAAGCACATATATTCAAATGAAAACAGTGTAAATATTTTGGAGGTTACAATTTTATTGTGTTGGCATTCTTACTGATTCCATGAGAAAAGTATCTATGACTGATGTTGTTCTGTGAGCACATTTTTGACCTTAAATACAGTTAGTGATTTATACAGTATGATGTTATATAATGGGTAATAATAAATGTGTTTTACTCAAAATTTTTAATAACAATATCTGTAGTTTTGATTCAGCTACTGTCATAGGAAGATTTGGATTCAGCACTGCAAGCTAATGAAGCAATCATTAATTTTAAAGTGCTGTACTATTTGTAGTGGTGACGTGTAACCCTTGTACCTTGTTATAACAAGGTGTTCATGGTGTACAAGGTGTAATTTACCATTAACATTTAAATATCTTGTTCATGAACACATTGTAGTGCTGTTGATAAGCACTTTAGTGACTGAGCTAACTATGACTTTACAAATAACTATTTTTTATTCAATAAAAAAAAAAAATCATATCCATTTATATGATTCCTACATGTCATACTAGTACATTTGAAAAGCGAGAGTCTTCAATCAGAATGAATTTTTAACCCTGAATTATAAACTTTCATTTTAATACAGCTCTGACATTATTTAATGTATGAGGTTTTGAACAGGGATCATTGTTAAACTAATATTGGTCTTTATGCTATTTGTACAGATTGAAGGATTGTGGTGGGAAAATTTCACAAGATTATCAAAATAGAAGTTTCTTTATTTCTTTTGTCAATTTTCTAGTCTATAACAGCAATATTTTAATATGTAAAATCTATTAAAATGGAGCTTACATTTCTTTCATTTGGTGAGCATTTTTTCTTATTTTATTTCGGTTATATTTTTATAATCTACAATGTTCAATCAATAATACTTATATCTAAATGTATTTTAGCATAAAATGGATCGAAAAAGATTAGTTTTAATACCAAAGGAAAATATTTGGAAACTATCATAATGAAAGTAACATCTTATTCCTAAATCTATTTTTGTAGTGCTGGTCCATTAGCTATTTATTTAATATCCAAACAATACAGACAATTTTCTTTAGTGAATGAATAGTTGTGATTTTCAAATATGTTACCATAGATCTCATCTATAAAATTAATATTTACTACCAAATGTTCCAAAAGTAAATTGTTTAGGATATATTTTACTTTATGAGCTTTTTTATTTTATTTTGAAGCTAAGGTTTTAAGGATTATATAATTTTATATAAGAATGTCTGTGTGCATGCATTTGTGTGTGTGTGTGTGTGTGTGTGTGTGTGTGTGTGTGGTTTGTTGCTAGTAAGCCTCTGAGAATCACTGAATCCAGATAAATGTTGTACTGTTTTTGTTCCCTTGATAACATATGACTTCTAAAGCCAAATGTCCAACAAATTTCCTTTTTCTCTCTATAGCAACATTGTAGGGCAACACCATGCATTCTGCAGATATATCTATTAATATTGATTCTAAATTTTGGCACAAGGTCTGTAATTTTGGATTAGGGGTAAGTTGATTATGACAATCCAAGAGTTCAACTGGTATTTATTTTATTAACCCTGAAAGGATGAAAGGCAAAGTTAACCTCAGCAGTGTTTGAACTCAGCACATATATACTAACTCTGATCAAAATGTATCAGGACTGGTACTATAAAAAGAAAGCTACAACACATATCAATTTGGCATTTAATCCCCTTCAAAGTAGTTCCCTTCTGAAGCCACACACTTTGTCCAGCTTTGTTTCCCTTGATGGAAGCATTCCTGAAACCCCTGTTTGGGGATAGCAACCAGCTGTCTTGTCATATTCTCTTAGATTTCCTTGACATCTTGAAATCTTGTTTCTTTCAAGTGAGATTTGATTTTTGCCTTGGTTTTGGGCTCATAGCCTTAGACCCATGATTTGTCATCTGTTATGACTGCTTTCAAAAAGTTTTCTTCTTCCTCAACACAATGAAGGAGATCCTGAGCAGTTGCAACCCAATTTTCCTTCTGGGATGACCACACTCTACACATTTTACTTCCAAGTACTTCTATAAACAACATATGTGAGTGAGAATATTATAACCTAGTGTGCATGCATGACTGAGTTCAAGATGAACCTGTGCCAAGCAGCTTCACTCTGCGTACTTTAGCTCCATTACCATAGCAACAGCCTCGATACATTTTGATCAAACCTTGTATCTATTAATATTAATAGTATTAATAATAATAACAAAATGTCTGCCATCAGTATTAAATATTGCGTGATATATATATATTAGACTGGACCTAATTCATATATAATTACTTAGTAATAAAAATAATGATGATAATAATAAATTATTGTTGAATGTTAATAAAAATATAATATTAAATAAATTCTATTTGTTATCTCTTGTAGTGAAAAACGCATTTGGGCCAGTAACTCTCTTACCCATTTCTCACCAGCATTTTTATTGTGACACACATCATTCACCACCCACTGCTTCCACTGATTACCACACCCTCTTTCTTCCCTCCTGCTACCTCATACTTTTATCATGCGTGTGTGTGTGTGTGTGTGTGTAATTAAGATTCAGTTGAATTAGTACATTGTTTACATTATTTACATTTGACAGATGTTTGTTAACATGTTTCGGCTGATATACCCTTCAGCATTCATCAGGTGTCTAAGGTATTTTCCATGTTATTATTATTATTATTATTATTATTATTCAGGTCACTGCCTGGAATTGAACTCGGAATCTTGGGGTTAGTAGCCCATGCTCTTAATAACTATGCCATATGCCCGTGGGCAATTATGGAGTGAATTTTTAGGGCTTATAAATCTGATATTTTCCTATCCTTCCTTAATACCGGTTCCCATATGCTCTTCATATCTGCACTCGTTCTGCTTAGGAGGTTGTTTTGTTCTAGCAGACTGAGTGCAGATATGAACAGTATATGGGAACCGGTATTAAGGAAGGATTGGAAAATATTAGATTTATAAGCCCTAAAAATTCACTCCATAATTAGCCACTGGCATATGGTGCGGTTAAGAGTGCGGGCTACTAACCCCAAGATTCCGAGTTCAATTCCAGGTAGTGACCTGAATAATAATAATAATAATAATAATAATAATAATAATAATAATAATAATAATAGCAACATTAAAAAATACCTTAGACATCTGATGAAAGCTGGAGGGTATATCAGCCAAAACATTTTGTTAACAACAAACAAGATGAGGACAAATATCCATAAAATGTAAATAATGTACATAATTCCTCATCTCTTAAATATAGAACAGTTGAATTAGGTACTTAAACTGAGGCACCAAGCCAGTTCGATATAGTCTACACAGCTTGAAGTTAGGTGAACAAAATGCAAATAAGTAACAAGGATGTCCAGGTAATAGGTATCAATGCATTACAGCCATTTCAAGTGGCTCCATTTAATCAGTCAATGAAAACATTACATCTATTTTAAAAAAAGCCACTCTCCTCAGAAGCAGATGACCATATAGATTTCCAACATAAAGGATAAACCATTTTTAGCATTTATAGCAAATTTATATCAGTACTAGAAACCAAAATAATTACATTGTTTCCTTATATTATATTTGTGACAGAATGAATTCAGAGAATAATGCATATCTGTTTAAGCCTTCTGTAATTTAGAGAGTAGCAGAGGAAAATAGTGGGGATCAAGATATAGGAGTGGTGAGATAGTTATTTATTTATATTTATAAGATTTTATGCTGCATATAGTCTAAGACCATTTAGAATATTAAATCCATTGGGAGTTGTCAGCTATGTTCCAGTTGATGGCGATAAATTAATTAATTAGACAACCTCCTAGACCCTTATTTTACTGTGACCATATATCAAGCTCTATCTACATAAAAGGATATGTCTCAGAGCTGCTAGTGAGAGAATGACTGATGGGGAAGAGGTGATAACTAGAAGAAGGAAGAATTGTGGGTGGGTAGTCCTTATTTAGATTATCAGATAAAAGGGGATTATAGTAAAAAAACAAAAGAGGTAAAAATAAGCTCTAAGGGTGAAAATTAGAAATGAGGGATATGGGATGTACTAATTCATAATTTAGCAAATTTATTATATTAAATTTAGAAAAGAATTATAGATCAATATATAGGAAAGGGATAGAAATTAAACTTAAAACCAAATAATAAGGTACTGTAATATATAAGAGAAAATTCTTAAGGCCTTTCTTAAACATATTGTTAAGGTGGTTGTAATAAAACCATTTCACAAATTTATAAATGAATTAAATTATCATCCCAGTAGGAGTACATAATATATTTTAAATCAAAACAAGGATTATTATCTTCATTACAAGTGGATAAGCATAAATATCGAAAATATAGAAGTGAATGTAATGGGTTATTAAATTAAAGGTATACAAAATGTATAATAGACTACATGCAGAAGTAATAGCTAAACCGATATAGGCATGTAACTATTTATTGAATATTATACGATTACCCATATTAGGTAAACTTTTATAAAAGATCTTGTGAAAGAAAATTATTTTTAAATTACAAGCACTATGAAAAAATTATGAAAGGATATAAGAAAGTATTAAAATATCATGTATATATATATATAAAAATTATAAAATTTATGGAACATAAAGTGTAATTAAAAATATGAATATAATATTGTATTATATTGTACAGAGAGTTTTAAGAAAAGAAATTATAAACCCCTCTACAATCTGTAGAAGCTACACAAGTATAAAGGAGAGTATATAGATATATAAAAAATTAATAATATGAGATTATAAATCATATGAAAATAATATGAAAAAATAAAAGATAAAATTACTGGCATAATGTATTACCGGCATAATGCCTCTCCCAATGTTTAATTGTAAAAGATAAAATATTTTTATATAAAGATTTTTTTATACAGAATTTATAAAATGAAATATTTCATTGCAAATGATATAAAAGGTATAACAGAGATAGAAAAATAGATAAAAAGTAAGGATAAGTCAAGGTATGTATAACAAATGCTAATTAAAGAATAAATAGATTAAGATACCTTTGGAAATAGGTTTATAAAATATTTGTTAACTATATCAGAGACACTGATTTATGTAGAATAATAACAGTTCCTTGGGGGTATATCTTATACTTAGGAGAGGCACAAGATTCAGTAATCCGTTACAAATTTATATATTATAACTATAAGGGAAGAAAATCCTAGTACCGAAGGGTAAATACATAATATAGTACCGAAGGGTAAATATGTAATATTGAAGGAATGCAGCTTAAACTAGTTAGGAGTTATTAGAGAGCAATACTACATATATTTCTAGATAATAGAGGGTATGTTATGAATAATATAACACCCCAGATAACTTATGCTTCCAAATTATAGTATGATATGCTTATTATTATCTGCTTCTAAAGTATCTGAAGATACAGATAATCTTATGTACACAAGATACTCTAAGGTCTAATTTATTATTAATTAGGTTTTGCTTTATTCTATATTTAAAAATTTCATAAATTTCCATACAACATAGTTCACATCTATATCGGCTATTTTTGTACGGCTGAGTTTTGCAGACTGTATCTCATTTTAGGCTTAATTTACTATTTTCCTTGAGTTACCAAATTTTCATAGCTAATGAGGTACTGTTGGCTTTATGTCTAATTTATGTCTTTAAGACGAAAAATGGTTATTTAGGCATTTTTTCATATTTACAGAGCACCCAATGTAAATGAAGTTATTAGTTTCCGTCATTATTGTACATTTGTCTATGACATTTTCAGCTAAATACCGACCCAATAACAGGTCTGAGACATTTCCCTTTAAGTAGATAAAGCTTGATATATGGTCCCAGTAAAATAAGGGTCTGGAAGGTTGTCTGGTATTAATTAATATATCACCATCAACTGGAACATAGCTGACAACTCCCAATGAATTTAATATTCTAAATGGTCTTAGACTATATGCAGCATAAAATCTTATAAATATAAATAAATAACTATCTCACCACTCCTATATCTTGATCCCCACTATTTTCCTCTGCTACTCTCTAAATTACAGAAGGCTTAAACAGATATGCATTATTCTCTGAATTCATTCTGCCACAAATATAACATAAGAAAACAACGTAATTATTTTGGTTTCTAGTACTGATATAAATTTGCTATAAATGCTAAAAATGGTTTATCCTTTATTTTGGAAATCTATATGGTCATCTGCTTCTGAGGAGAGTGGTTTCTTTCAAATAGATGTAATGTTTTCATTGATTGATTAAATGGAGCCACTTGAAACAGCCATAATGCATTGATATCTGAACACCCTTGTTACTTATATGTATATATATATATATATATATATATATATATATATATATGTGTGTGTGTGTGTGTGTGTGTGTGTATATGTATATGTATACACCCTGACACATCTTCACCATTAAATCTCCTTCCTCTTTCTCTCTTTCCACTATCTCTCCTTTCCCTCTCCAACTGAGGTAACCAGGTATCCTGTCCAAACCAAGACACCTATTTCTGTTCCTCTTTTCATATTCTAACTTGTCATCACCTGGCACAAAGTCACCTCCCACAATACTACTCCCTGCTCATCTGAGAGGTCTCGTCTTGCAAGTTACTTGGTGTCTTCACTGCTCCTGGTACCATATTAAAAGCACCCAGTATGGTCTGTAAAGTGTTTGGCATTAAGAAGGGCATCCAGTCGTAGAGACCATACCAAAACAGATTGTACAACTTGATGCAGTTATTCTACTTGCCAGCTCCTGTCAAACAATCCAACCCATGCCAGCATGAATGGAGGGTGATGAGTGAGGTTGATATAAATGTATGTGTGTATGTATACATATATACATACATATGTGTGTGTGTGTGTGGGGGGGTGCATATATATATATATATATATATATATATATATATATATATATATATATATAACCCATACCAACATGGAAATCAGATGCTAAATGATGATGATATATGCTCACACATATGTAATGCATGTGTGCATATATAATGCTTATATTTATAGATGTTGAATTCTTCTCACTTCCAGCCCAATCCACTTCCCTTCCCACTTTGTATCCCCTTCTGTTGTTGATTATTTAATGCTCCTGGAAATGAGTACAATATCATCAATGAATTTGAAATGATTTAGTATGCATCAATTTGTATTTATTCCTCTATCTGACCAATATATATTTTGAAAAACCTTTTCTATTACAGATGTGAATAATTTGGTGTCTCCTTGTCTGACTCCTTTACCAATTTTGATATCAAATACATTGTTGTTTATAGTTGCTGTAATTCTACAGTTGGTGTAAACATTCTTATATATACATATGTATATGTGTGTGTGTATAGTTGATATTACATGTGTACATTTTGGCAACTGATAATAAAATCTTGCATGAAGTACAAGTTCTATTATACAGAATATTTTCAATGGTGGAAATGGAATCAGTACCAGTTCATCTATCATGTTGAGGAAATTTATCCATTCATTCACTCTGTATACAAAGCAAAGACTGTTTGAGCTATGTATCTTAAGTGTGATGTATATTAATTGGAAATGAGTGACAAAAGTAGCAGTTCACTAGTGGCTTATAAAGAACGAATTAAACATGGTCTGTTTACTAGAAGAGTCATGTGAATACAAAGGACAGCTGACATGCCAAGGGACCAATGTTAGAATTAAATGTACCATGCATATAGAATGGGGGAAGAGCATTGTTAGAGGTAGAGGAGAGATAAAGCAGAAGTAAAATAAAGAAAATATTGAGCTGATACATTTTGATGTAATCTGAAAGAGCATGAGCTCAAAGAAGAATCAATGAACAGATTAGCTGAACTTGATGGAGGATTAGTTCTTCTGTTTTATCTTTTGAATATTGTATTGTAGATTTTTAGCTGTAGATGACCAACAAATGTAAATTCACCCATAATACGGAACAGCCTATCTTTTATTTACTTCTGTATATCATGTCTCAAAAGAAAGTTCACAACGAGTTTCAGTATTTACTTTGATGAGAACAGAGCAGAACACAAATTTTTTCATGGCTGCATAAAATAATGAATGATCGTTTTGATTTGACATTAGCCAGATTTTGTACAGATTTGGATACAGTCAATTGAATTGCTTCAAGAATATTATTGGACTTTATTGATCCTGATGAAAGGAAAGCATAAGTCAACCTCAGCAAGATTAAACTCCGAATATAGAATTTTCTCAGATTTTAAAAAAAGATTTTGTAATGTGATGATAAGTTCAGTTGCTGTGAGAAGTGAAAGGTCTAACTTTTGGACTGATATACTTTACAGTGAATAGAGAAAATATAAATGTTTGACCTTTCTGTTCCTCACAGCAGTTGAACTTACTGATACTCTACAAATTCTCTTTTGTTGATGCTGATTTTCACAAATTAACTTTTGATTTTGGACTTCATCTTGTTTGGCTTTAGTTTGGCATTATAATCTCCTAATTCATAATAACATAATAAAGTGAAATCTGCTAGTTTCTGCTTTCATGATAATTGAAGGCATTGAATTATTACTTTTATTTTGTTATATAGATAATTAAACGTAAGCATATCAAGATAATGACCATTGTATAAACATTGGTACCCACATACATATATATACACAGCTATGTATGCACACACATAACCAGCTGAACAAATTAAGTTGTGAAAAAGTACTTGAAGCTATGGAAAAGCTTTTGAATAAACATAAATAAAAACAAAAAGGAAGAAACTGAGAATGTTCTTACCACATCTACTTGGCCCTTACCCCATTCTGCATAAAATTTTCGTTGAGAGCTGTGTTCAGAATGCCTTCATATTTCTCTATTCTTTGTTGAAGTGTGAGAGCTTGAAATGTTTAGACTTCCCACTTTTAACAATAGTAAAAATTATTAACATTCTATGAACTCTCTTTTGGATTAATTATTGCTTATGTAAACCATTAGATCCTGGATTTTATCCACTTTCTAAAAGGTTTGATTTTATTTTGCTCACATTTGCCAGTGCTGCTGGACTGACTCCCATGCAGGTGGCACGTAAAAAACACCTTTTTGAGCATGGCTGTTGCCAGTACCATGTGACTAGCCCTCATGCCGGTGGCGCATAAAAGCACCCACTACACTCTTGGAGTGGTTGGTGTTAGGAAGGACATCCAGCTGTAGAGAGCATGTTTCCCTACCCCATAAAATTCTGTTGACTGTTCTTGTGTCATTAATTATACCTGTCCTAAACAAAATGGCATTACTTTTTGACTCACCCTCGTGTATATAAATATATCAAGGCACACACAGTTTTACAAAAGTACATTTATATACATGCATGATTTCCACTTGCACCAATGCTATTATCTTTTGTTGGATAATATTTCGAGGCTCTGTCCTTGAGATAGGTGGATGACATGGTTTTACTTTTATTATTTTTTGTATGCATTTATCTTAATGAAGATTTTCCTCAAAATGTTTTGTGTACAGATTAGTGTCATAATCAGAGCATAACACTCGCAATGAACCTGTCTTAATAAATGATTAAGTATATTAGAATGTATTAGAAATATAAAGTAATTGGAATTACAAAATGCAACCAGAAGACAATATTTTTATTTTACTAAAGGTTATATTATATGCATGCTAGACTACCCGTGACCCATTGGATCACTTACAGTTCAAGTTATAGAACATTGAAGCTGATTTCAACATTGCTTTGAAATAGAAGTTAATTTTATGATGATTCAGTTAAATATTTCAATTCGTTCGTGTCATCATAGGTTTGTTTTACAAGTTGATGTTTAAGGTTTTATTGATTATTTACAGTATCTAATAGAAGTAGAACTTCCAGGATAAACTTGAATTCCAGTAACAGCATTTATTTATGACATATGTGTGCACTTCTACAAAAATGCAAAAGGAATTGTTATAAAATGTAAACATTAAATTAATGGAAACAATTTTCACAGTATTATACATTCCCATTACAGGGTGATTTTACTTTCGGTGTATTTTCCCATTATGCACTGTTTTGGCTATTTATGAAGGTACACCCCAAAAAACATGTATTTCTGGAATCTGTGGTGCAATTTACACGAAACTTGTTTTATACCATTTGTATTCACATTTCAGGGGTATCTTACATTTGGAGTATTTTCTCATTATGTGCCGATTTGGCTGTATTAGATTACAAACAAGCAAGCACACAAGCAAGTAAGCAATCACAGAGTTTTATACCCATTCTCAGTTTTATATCCATAACCAACTGTTGGTACCAGTATTATGTGGTTGTACAGTTTTCTTTATAACATTTATATTGCCTAGTTGAAAAGCTGGTTAGTATTTTAGTGTAAACATAAAGAGACAATCATAAAGGCGGGTAAAAAATTTTAGCTACCATAATATTATAACGTATGTAAATGTGAAAGACACTTTATATGAGAACAGTACAATACTGCATAATTGCTATTAACACATTCTTCTTATTAGAATGCAAAATCACAAACTTATAGACATTTAACATTGTTATGAAATATCATTTTCAGTTATCACAACACATCATGGCTCAACACAGTTTTACAAATCAAATACATTTTATTCACTGAAATATTGATTTATGTATACCATTTTTACAAAGATTCCAGAAATCAAGTAAGGCAATTGTAGCTTACTAGAAACATAATTTATGTATGAAATAAACTACATAGAAACATCTGGTATGGATATTTTTTAATACAAAAAAGTATTTTAGAAGAGATGTCGTTAGCAATCAATATGCAATTTTAGTCTTTTATTTGTATCATTTTGTGTTTGATCTTGCTTCAGTTTAGTTTGGAAAATCAATGCAACAACAATTATAAATGACATAATGTTGACTGCTATACAGACACTACAATATGTGTCCTCTGAGGATTGCCTGTTTAGATTGTTTAATACACATTTAAATGAACACTATATTCTACAATGATTTCTATGTCATAAAGGATAAATACAGCATAACCTCATTTATTTACATAAACATATCTATTTTGCAAATCTACAAAAATTGAGGAAGGTGAGGTGTCTTTATGCTAGGAAATGAGGGTTAAGGTATGAGAGAAGTGGGTGGGATAGAGCAAGTTCTTGTTGAGAAGCTACAAAGCTACTTACATTTCAGGGAAAAGCGAGAATGAATCAGTAGTAACTGCAAAGACATAACTAGTGGTGATGAGATGTCCAGGTGGCACCTCAAGGTGCAAAGTGGAGTAGAAGTGAGGGAGCACAGAAGCTAGGAGTGTATGTGATTGGGTGTTTGCAAGAGATAGAGCGAGCAAATGGGAGAGAGGAGATTGGCAACATCTGAAAAAATTAGGTAAGGTTGAAAGGTGGATGTGAGAATGGTTGATACAAGAGTGGGAAATGGCCAGTGGTGCATGAGTTGGAGAAGGTTGAGGGATGCAACAAGTAAGCAGCAACAGGATAGTACTAATGATGCATTCAACAGGGGAAGAATAAGAGAGAGATAACATATATTTGAGTAGGCTGCATGAGATGTGGAGAGAGAGAGAGAGAAAGAGAAAGACAGACAGGCATAGTACATGAGAAGAAATAGTTGGTGGCCCATTGAGAGTAGAGGAGGAGCAGTGACCAATGTAACATATGGGTAAAGAAAAAAGTATTAATGGATGAATAATGCCTAACAAGTCAAAAATGGTTGAGTAGCAAGAAGGAAAAGTATTATTAGGAAACAGAAGGGAGTTGCAGTGGGAGCATTGTGATGGTGGTGAGGTGTGAAGTGGAGATTGATTAGTGAGATACCCATTTGTTCTGCATGCGTGCACGCATGCACACACACACACATGTAAAATCAATAAAAAGAGTACAGTGAAATTGCTGTGAAGAGTGGAGAATCTAGTGTTCTTGTTCTGGGAAGATGTGAAAGATGTGAAATAGATGAATTATAGCAGACTTTTACATCCTCTGAGTTAAAAGAAAATCTGGTTGCTTTCTCTCATTTATTTCTCTCCTTTCAAATTTTCCACAATGAAGGACACTGCCTGAAATGTTGGATTTTTCACTCCTCACAGCAAGTTCACTGTACTCTTTTATCAATTATTATTACATTATATAATGCAGACCAAAACAAGCTTTTTTGTAGTCTGTTTAATCATTTATGTCCAGACACAGATTTTCAGAAATCAGTTTTGTCATGATGATGGGTCTTTTCAAGAACCACATATCACCAGACTTTTCAGTCCTTTGCCATCTCTTCTGTGAAACTCAAATTCCTGATGTCAGCCTTCACCACTTTGTCCTGTGTTTTCTTGGGTCTCTGTTATCCATAAGTTCCAGCCATGTTTAGTGAATGGCATTTCTTTATACAGCCCTGCCCATCCATATGCATCACATGTCAATACCAGTGCAGTCTTCTTTCTTGCACACTGCATTTGATCCCACTTATGCTCAGTTTTTCTCCGAGTGCATTTATACTCTGTTGTTCATGTACACTTACATTTCACATCTAGTGGAGCATGCTCACTTCATTTCTTGTCCTCACTGCTAGATATTATTGCATTTCCAACACAAGCATCATAAATCTGCCTTTCACTCTGTGGAAAAAGATCTTTGTTGCCAGCAGCAGTAGTAGTTCCCTGAAATTCTTCAACCTGTTCTTACTCTGGCTACTATACTTTTAGAGTGACCACTTCTTTACTGATAGCATGCCCTAGGTAGCAAAAGTTGTCAACTACTTTTAGTGAGCCATTCAGGCATTCAAATGAGTCTTTTTCTGGTATGTTCATACAATGTACTCCACAAATGCATCTATCACATATGAAATCTACGTTCTCTACTAGTCTGCCTGTGATTCCATTTCATCTCTTGTGTGTTCATAAAAATCGGCACTGAATACAGCATATCAAGTTTATACCTCCTGTTTTTCTGCATAGGCCATTTCCCTGAAAATATCAGAGTTCTGTCTCCTTTATTACTTACTAAGACCTTTGTCTTGGCTAAATTTACCTTTAGACCTCCGGATTTTTTACCTTTAGATCTTCAATATATTGGAGTTTTCATAAACAGTCTTTAAATCCTTTGTGATGGTATGTAGGACTATGATGAGTCTGAGGAAACTTAGAACTGAACCTTGATGGACTCCAACTCGCATGCTTAATTCCCTAAAGTCATTGTTGACTCTCAATTTACTGCATCCTTGTACATGGCTTTCACAACTCTCACACACCATTCGTCAAACTTTAGTTTACTTATTGGCCACCAGATTACTGTATGTAGTACCATGTCAAATGCATTCTTCAGGTCAATAATGACCAAGAATAATAGTTTACACTTAGCCAAGAATTTCTTTTGTAGGTACTTCATTAGAAAGATTACATTTGTGGTACTTCTCTCAGATACAGAACCAAACTGAATCTCATATTGATCTATCCTGTCACAAATCAATTTTTATGACTCGCTTTCTTTAACTACATAACCTGATCCAGTAATTTGATTCTCTATAATTGCTTCTCTCTAAGGTATTTCCTTTGTCTTTGTAGCAGTTTACAATGATGCTGCTATGCCAGTCAATGAGTGTATGTCCTTCTTGTATAAGTTGATTTACAGGTGGTAACCCTGTAGCCTACCACACCAGATATTTTGAGCATCTCTGAAACTATCCCTGATGGACCTGTAGCTTTCCCTCTCTTCATGTCCTTGGTTGCTTTATCTACTATACTGCTGTCAACTTGAATTGTTGGTCCCTCTGTAGGGTCAGAAGAGGTAGCTGCTCTTTATCCCATGCATACTCCACATGCAACAGTCTCACATAATAACGCTTTCCATATCAATAGCTAGTATGATCTCAACATTCCAGATACACTTCTCACAAGGATATCTTACACATTGTCTTGTGATCCTGAAACCCTATGCCTCTGATCCTCATGTTGCAAGACATGCAAATCTTTTCGTCTTTACCTCATCTTTTACTAAATATTCCTGTTGTCTTGCTCTTCTTGTCACTTGGTAATGCACCCTTATTACTACCTTCCTTCTAGGTTTTCCATGCCTGTCTCAACCTTTACTGCCCTATCAGCCATATTGCTCTTTTGGCTTGGTCACAACTTTGCTCCTGGCACATATTTGCTCTGGCCTTGAGTAAGTTATTTCATTGTAATTTTGGGTTTTCATTTACACTACAAGTATCTAAATCTACCTCCTACTGGTAGGAGTTGGAATTTCTCTAACCACTTAGCATCCAGATTACTCTGTAAAATGTAATGCTTATTTATTCACATTGTTTTGAATTAATCATGCAATATCTTGCAGTTATGAGGTTCTGATGATGTGATCATTTAGTTTTATAATGACATTTTAGGTTATATGTGAGAGGCCAGATCTGGTTAGTTTGAACATAGAACAGGTAGAATATTGGGTATGTATATACTTACTTGGAAATGGATGTGTGGCGTTCAATTAAATAATATATATATATGTATATATGTATGTATATATGAGTATTGGACATCACCAACTGTGTAAACAATATGAAGTACAAAAACAAATGAGTTAAATATGCAAACAACGAGAGAAAAATGGAAAACTGGGCAAGTAACATGGAGAACAACCTTTCATCAGTTGTTGGCTGTTTATCTACTCCACATTTTGAGCATTCAATGACAACATGAATTTTCGAAGACAGTTGCTCCCATAAATTCTAAAATAAAATTTTGGGCTTATGGAGGATCAAAGTTGGGAACAGTGGAGATATACAAGGAAACTGAATGAAAACAAAGATGGAGGGTCATTAGACCTGAATGAGAGGAAACTAGTGAATGCTGGGAGAAATATTTTCTTTGAAAAAAGAAAAGATAGAAGACGTCTAGTTCTTAGAGCGTCGTGCAAGGACTAGATGTCTTCTATCTCTCTCTGCTATCTTTTCTCTTGTTTGCATATTTAACTTGTTTGCTTTTGTGCTTCATGTTGTTTGCACAGTTGGTGACATTCTGTACCCATATATGCATATATATATATATATATATATAATTTATATTATTATGTATATATATATATATGTAGGTATGTATGTATGTATGTATGTATGTATATATGTATATATATATGTATATATATATATATATATATATATATATATATATATATATATATATATAGGCGTAGGAGTGGTTGTGTGGTAGGTAGCTTGCTTACCAACCACATGGTTCCGGGTTCAGTCCCACTGCGTGGCACCTTGGGCAAGTGTCTTCTACTATAGCCTCGGACTGACCAAAGCCTTGTGAGTGGATTTGGTAGATGGAAACTGAAAAAAGCCCGTCGTATATATGTATATATATATATATATATATGTATGTGTGTGTATATGTTTGTGTGTCTGTGTTTGTTCCCCCACCATCGCTTGACAACCGATGCTGGTGTGTTTACGTCCCCGTAACATAGTGGTTCGGCAAAAGAGATCAATAGAATAAGTACTAGGCTTACAAAGAATAAGTCCTGGGGTCGATTTGCTCGACTAAAGACGGTGCTCCATGACTGAAACAAATAAAAGAGTAAAAGAGTAATATATATATATATATATATATATATATATATATAAACACACACATATACATGCATACATATACAAACACATATACAAGCACAAATACACACATGTACATGTGTGTGTGTGTGTGTGTGTGTGTGTGTGTGTGTGTGTGTGCGTGTGTGTGTGTGTGTGTGTGTGTGTAAATTGATGTGTGCTCAGTATATGACAAATTTACAGTTCAAGTTGTAGCTCTTATTAATAATCACATTAAATCTTCTCTGCTGCATGATCCCAAAGGGTTTCTGTGCAGTCTTAAAAGGGCTGTAACAGAAATTAAAGAGCACATCAATAATGTGAGAATAAACATGGGCATGAAGTTTGTATTTATTTATTACATCTTTTACATATATCTTAGTATTTGGTAATTAGCTATTGATTCCATGCTATAAATGTGATCTATAGGTGTACCTTATAAGTGTAGTATGCATAATCAGAATACGTACCAGGCTTAAAAAATAAATACTGGGGTCAACTAATTCAACTTCAATTCTTCATAGTGGTGCCTCTGCATGGCCACAACCTAATGTCTGAAGCAAGTAAATGAGAATATAGATATACACACATGCAAACTCTCTCTCTCTCTCTCTCTCTCTCTCTCTCTCTCTCTCTCTCTCTCTCTCTCTCTCTCTCTCTCTCTCTCTCTCTCTCTCTCTCTCTCTCTCTCTCTCTCTCTCTCTCTCTCTCTCTCTCTCTCACACACACACACACACACACACACACACACACACACACACACACACATATTGTCATCATCTTCATTTAGCATCTATTTTTCATGGTTTGATTCGAACTGGTAAGCTGGAGAGCTACACCAGGCTACAGTCATTTTTGACTAGGTTTCTACAGCTGGATGCCCATCCTAATGCCAACTGCTTCATAGAGTGCATGGAGTATCTTTTACATGTCACTCACATGGTTGCCTTTTATGTGTTACTGGCACTAGCACCTCTCAAGTGTCACTGGCATGTCCTCTGCAGTCACAGCCCATGTTTCACTGCCATGTAGCATGGCTGTTTGCACACAAGCATCATACAATCTGTCTTTCACTCTCAGGAAGAGGCCCTTTGTTACCAACAAAGGTAGCAGCTCTCTAAACTTCACCCAGCCTGTTCTTATTCTACTAGCTACACTCTCAGAGCAACTTCATCCACTGCTGACTTGGTCACCTAGGTAATGGAAGTTATTTATTACTTCTAAATATCCCCCTGGGCATTTGACAAAGTCTATTCTCTGTACATTCCTAGTGTCTATTATGCCTACATATCTGCCTCACACAAAGACTACTTTCTCTGATAACCTTCCTTTGATACTGCTGCAGCTCTTATTTGCCCATAGCTTTCACTGGGAGCACCTTATGGAGCTTCTACCTACATCTTTTCTACATATTGAGTAGGGCCATCTCCCAGAAGGGATTTGTGATTTGTTTGTTTTCCTACTTGCTAAGACTTTTTTTTTGCTAAAATTAACTCTAAGGCCTTTTAATTCCAGACCTTGCTTCCACACCAGAAAATTGTTCTCTAGTTGTGATAGTGATTCAGCTTTAAAAACAAGGTCATCAGCATAAAGGAGCTCCCAAAGGCAGCCCTTCTTAAATTCCTCTGTTATGGCCTGGAGGACTATTGTGAACAAGAGGGGGCTGAGAACTGATCCTTGGTGAACTCCTACCTGTACACTGAATTTATTATTATACTTGTTGACTTTCACCTTAGTGATAGCATCCCTGTACATGGCTTGTACAGCTGTCTCTAACCACTCATCTATCCCTAGTTCCACATTGAGCACCAGATATGGTAGCAGGTGACCCTATTAAAGGTTTTTCGTTTGTCAACAAAAGTCATGCACTTGCACACATTTATATATATATATATCAACTTCTGTGTGTGTGTGTGTGTATACATACATATATATATATATATATATATATATATATATATATGTGTGTATAGTTTGATTTATGATAGATATGGAAGATATGAAAATGTTTTGTTTATTAATCACTACAATTGTTTCAACCCATCTAGCATCGATCCCTCATGGGTTAGATATTTAACAATTGGCTTAGGAGTATCTTCAGGTGATATTAGGAGGATGTATCTTGTTAAAGTAACAACTGTTCCGCAAGGTATATTCTCAGCTTGTGTATAGAAAAGCAGCAAATTAAGGGATACAACTTCATTTTTATAGAAGATCAATAGTAAATAGCAAATGCGAAAAGAAGTGAATATACAATACAACAAAAAATGTATTAAATATAACTGTCAACAGATATGGATGTATAAACGCCTTCACTTAGGTTATATGGCACACATACACTTGCTTGTACAAACATCCACATATAAGCATACACACATGCATGGCTTGGTGCGCATATGCTCACACAGCAAATTAAATAGCTACTTAATGTTTATAAGAATGGAGAGGTTAGAGTTAAATCTAATTCTTCCATACAGGTAAATTATGATTATTAATTTGGCTAACAGTTACTCAAATTTATTCCCACTGCATTATGCAAAAGTGCATTTATAAGCATGTAAGCATCTTGAAAGCCTTTCTATTAATGATCATCTTTTTGATCCACAAATAGACAGGGATTCCTTGGAGCTGAGTTTGCATCTCCTGGAATGGATATTATATGGTTGTGCATTCCTTATAATGGACCAAGTTAGATCATATTTAACTTAGATCATATTTAACTTTTGCCACACAAAATCAGCTAAAAATGTTGAATGCCTCTTGTTGATTTTCTTGATGCTGGCGACATGGTTGCAATAACGATACTTGAATGAATCAGCCGTTGCCCCAATGTAAATGTATGGTCCTTCCCTTGTGTGTACAGTACAGTTATATACAAGATTTATACTCCTACAGAGGTTCATCAATGAACATTTTGATTTTTCTCTGCATGAGCATTAGTTAGATTTAGTTGTACGAGGTCTGATCAATAAATATCCAGACTGTTGTCATAGTAATGAAGCTAAAGCATGCAGAGTAAAGCTGCTTGGCACAGATTGACATTGAACTCTGCTGTGCATGCGCACTAAGTTTTAACATTCTAGCTCACTTCTGCTGTGCTTGGAAGGAACGTGTATAGTGTGTAATTGTTGCATTGACCCTGACTGAGCAAGCTGTCATGGCGATACCTGCTCAGAAGCCTTCGCAAAGTTGCAGAAAATGTATGGAGAGGAGTGTATGGGCCGCACACAAGTATATGAGTGGTTCAGACATTTTCAAGATGGCTGAAAAAATGTCGATAGTGACAAATGTCCTGGGAGATCCATAACCAGCAGAACTGAGAAAAAAGTGCAGATGTGCATGCAGCTGTGAGGAGAAATCATGGAATTGCCATTCGTGAGTTATCAGAGGATGTGCAGTTTAGTTACAGTTCAGTTCAGTCCATTATCACTGAAGATTTGGGTATGGGATGCATGTCTGCCAAGTTTGTACCAAAACTGTTTTCAGCTGACCAAAAAGACACTCGAGTTTCAGTTTTGCAAGATATCCTTGATTGTGTCGAGAATGATGAAAAGTTTTTGAAAACTTTGTGTAGGCCTCTGAGAAGGTATCGCCAAACTTTTGGCAAGTTATGATTCAGATTCTCTGCTCAACTTTCTCTGTCATGGTCAATGCAATAATCACATGCTACACACCTTCCTTCCAAGCACTGCTGTAAACAACAGAAGTAAGCTAGAACATTAAAACTTAGTGTGCATGTACAACAAGGTTCAAGGTCAATCTGTGCCAAGCAGCTTTACTTTGCACACTTTAGCTTCGTTACTGTGGCAACAGTCTGGATACTTATTGATCAGACCATGTATATGTGGCAGTTCTGACTTCATTTTCAAATGCTGTTACCTTGTTGGCTGTAGCACTTTCATTGTTACTATCATGATGTGACCACAGCGGGTGTTTTTCATTCTGGTTTATATCTCCTCTCTTGTTATTTTAATGTATTGTTTGCTGCCTTTTCTATTTGTTGAGTCAGAAGTAATTCACACGTCATAAGTTATAGTTCTAGTTGGTAGGTTATTGAACAGTTGGTTAATTTTACTGTTATTAATGCAGTGCATATGCTGCTCTAAATTAATTGAGTTAGTGTATGATACCTTCACTGTATGTCTATTAAAAATACCAGGGTATCTATTTGATTTTGAGAAACATTTGTCTAAAGCAGCAATATATATATATATGTATATATATATATATATATATATATATATATATATATATATATATATATATATATACACATATACAGGCATATTCACACACACACACACATCTATACATACAATTCTTTTATTGGTGTCAGTCAGTGAATAGTGGCACTGGCCATTAAGAGTTTTTAGTTGATCACATCGATCCCAGTACTTATTTTAGTCTACTATTTTTTTTGATACAACTCTGCTTTTAGATGCTAGCATTGTGGTCAAACACATATAACAGACATGGGTACATGTGCACATAACAAAAGATTTTTGCACAAAGAGAAGGCCATGCATGTGTCCAGCAGCGTCCCCCACGAGCGTTTTCTGCCATGCCGAGAAGGCGCACCATAGGTGACACAATGGAACGCAGCATAAACCACACATTGAAGCCAGCCCCCATTGGCCGAAGGCACAACCACACACTAATGCGAAATTGGTTGCTTGACATGGTGGTGGCGATGGCCAGAAAGGTGCCAGGGAAGCCAAGTCTGATGCCAATGCTACAGCCTCATACCGGTCCAACCAACCCAGTCCTCAGAGCCAATCCTTCTTCCGAAGATATTGATCCATTTTGCTGACTTCCCTTACCTACATTGGCGCTATCGACGAGAGGCTGTACAGGAGTGGCTGTGTGGTAAGTAACTTGGTTACCAACCACAGGGTTCCGGGTTCAGTCCCACTGTGTGGCACCTTGGGGAAGTGTCTTTTACTATAGCCTCGGGCCGACCAAAGCCTTCTGAGTGGATTTGGTAAGCAGAAACTGAAAGAAGCCTATTGTATATATATATATATATATATATATATATATATATATATATATGTGTGTGTGTGTAGCTCGAAACGTTGAAGACTTTCTGTATTCCTGAGCGTTAAACTAACACATCCTTTTGTTGTTTACACCACCTGTCCTCGTTTGTTGTTGTTTTTTTCGTAAATTCTCCCATATATATATATATATATATATATATATATATATATGTATATGTTTGTGTGTCTTTGTTTGTTCCCCCAACATCGCTTGACAACAGATGCTGGTGTGTTTACATCCCCGTCACTTAATGGTTCGACAAGAGGGACTGATAGAATAAGTACTAGGCTTACAAAGAATAAGTCCTGGGGTCGATTTGCTCGACTAAAGGCGGTGCTGCAGCATGGCAACAGTCAAATGACTGAAATGAATAAAAGAAAAAAAAAGTCTTTGTTTATCGAATTCTGCCCACAAACCAGGCACAATCATGACTGTGTGGTTAAGAAGTTTGCTTCCCAGCTACGTGGTTTCAGGTTCAGTCCCTTTCATGGCTCCTTGAGATAAGGTCATTAGCTTTAGCCCCAGACCAACCAAAGCATTGTGAGTGGACGTGGACATCATAGACAAAAACAGAAAGAAGACTGTATGTATGTATGTATGTATGTATGTATGCTTGTATGTATGGGGGTCTTAAAAGACATGTTAGGATCCACAATGAGCAGAACTTACTTGCAGGTATTGGTAGTGCAAATCAGAGGTGCAATCTGTGTGGGTGTTTTTTCAAAACACTGTCTGGTTTAAAAAGCCACATCAGACGCCATGAAAGGGCTAAGGTGTAGGTGCAGGAGGTGGTCAAACTCTGTTTAAGGAGTAGACAACCACCATGTATGTATGTATGTATGTACGTTTGTTTGTTCATTCTCTTGTTTTTCATCATCATTTAATGTCCATTATCCATTCTGGCATGGGTTGGACAGTTTGACCAGAGCTAGCAGGCTGGGGAACTGCACCAGACTCCAATCTGATCTGGCATAGTTTCTACAGCCAGATGCACTTCCTAATGCCAACCACTTTACAGAGTGTGCTGTGTGCATGTACATGCCACTGCATGGGTGCCTTTTACATGGTGCTGCATGAATGCTTGTATGTGGTACCACACAGGTACTTTTATGTGGCATTGCATGGATGCTTTTACGTGACACCACCATGAGTGCTTTTCACCACCAGAGGGACTGATCTTAACACTTTTGCTATGGAGTATGGGTCGTCTTGAATACCGCAAGGTACTGAACAGTTCAGTATCCTGAGGTTGTTCTTCTGTACTTCATGCCATATCTTCCTGGGTCTCCCACTTACATGTGTTTCATTTACTTTGAGAGATTGGCACTTCTTTATTGTGCATTAAGGTTGGGATTCTTCTTTTCAAACAAAATTTTCAACCAGAATGATTCATCTTGAGAAGGAGCATTCTTAATGGTAATATTTTCCTCCTTCATCTGTTTGTATAATGTTTGTGGGTTTGAAGCAAACTTGTGATTTATACAGGCTTGTTAAAAAATTCGTTTTCAGTAGCAAAGATTTCAGTCAGTGCTTTGAGTTTACGTTTTAGACTAATTAACCTTCCCTCAAGAGCTTGGTATGGAGAGTCACCATAGTTTTGTTAATTTATTCATATAATGTAATTGATGAGGTGTAAAACTCATTATTCCTCTTATATTTTAATATTGTGGTTAACCATCCAATATGGCAGCACAGAGTTTTGTTTTCCATCTAGGTTGCTTCCATTTAATAGTTTCATTAACATGTATAGTGCAAATTTCTCCTTGGTGTTCTTTAAGAGTGTATATGTGTATATGAGGTTATTAATATTCCAGTAACTAACTTCACATGATTCCATTTGCTCTCCAGCAACATCATCTATAACTTTCAACATTAAAACCATTGGATTTTACTTAATCTTGTTAAGAATGGCCTGTTACTTAATGATAATTTTAAAAAAATAGAAAAGTTTCCTATGAACTATGGTTTCAGGATGTTTCTAAGTTGAATATATTTCACAGTTGTCTCAGGCATATTTGGAGAGACACGAGAATTTAGTGATGACAGTAGCAGTTTGTTTACATTTTCTTTGATCTCTCTTGTAATAGGTTTTGGCCAGTTCTGTGTTTTAAGAACAATTTACATCATCAGAGCAAGTCATTTTTTTTTTAAAGAAAGATGCTTGTTACTGAAGTTGTCTTGCAGTAAATGTGATTAAGTTGGGGTGACACTTATCCCAGTATCCTTAAAATAGAATAGAATGGTCTTTACAGGCATTTTCATGAAGTAGATCTTAGTTTAGATGTAGAGTCCAAGTAAAATGAGAGGAGTACTTTAATCTTCACAGACAGCTTACTTGTGCTGTAGTGCTCCTTTTGTCTGTGGTATTGTTATTAATTTCAGCTATGATCATGTTAGTGAAATTCCAAGTGGTATAAGGTATATTTTAAAAAATCCAGTCTGAATAATGCTACATAAAAGGTATTTCTCTTGTTTATAATGGGAGAAATAAACCAGTTACTTATTTAGGCTGGAAGAGATGGCATAAATGTAGAACAAAACGTTCAAAAAGAAATTTTAAACAATTCTCTATACCTGTACATCTGATGGTCATGTATTTTGTATGCTTGCATGCATGCATGCATGCATCCATCCTTGTCTTGTCATTGCATGATAGTTGTAAATATGTGCGACTGTCTTACAAGCAGTGTTATTCATTTACAATGTTCAGTATAGACATATCTGGCCATGGGCAAATATTACTTTGCTTGGAAACAAGTGAGTATTAGCTACAAAAAGGGCCTCAAGTCATAGAAAATTTGCCTCAATAAACATTATATTGCGTCTCTCATATGTGTGTGTGTGTGTATATATATATAGGTGCATGCCTTAGTGTTTATGGTATTCCCTAGTGGCTTGGATATTTGGCTCATGATCTTAAAGTCACAAGTTCAATTCCCAGCAGTGTGTTGCATCTTTGAGCAATACATTTTATTTCACATTGCACCAGTTCACTCAGCTTGCAAAAATGAGTATTACTTGTATTTCAAAGGGCCAGACTTGTCTCATTCTTTGTCATGCTGAATCTCTGAGAACTATGTTAAGGGTACGCATGTCTGTGGAGTGTTCAGCTACTTGCACGTTAATTTCGTGAACTTGCTGTTCCATTGATTGGATCAACTGGACCCTTGTCGTCGTAAGCGATGGAAGGCCATATACATAGACACACATATTTGCGTTTGTGCGTGCATATGCGTGTGTTGCATAGTGCTTCTGGAATTCTGAACTGCAAATGGCCTAACCATCTGCAATGCAAAGACCACAATGCTGTCCAGCCATACATATGATCATTTATCAAGAGATTAATCCGCAAGCTAGAAAACGTGATAGGGAGATGACTACAAAGGGTCATTCTTTCTTTTGTGAAGAATGTGTCAACCCAACATGCTGTACTAGCTAACCTCCCCCCTCACCACAGATCATTAATTATTAACATCAATCAATGCTTTACCTACAGCAATTTCTACAATTATCCATTATTTGTGTTCTATCTTATCAACAAACATATTACTACCGTAAGTGTCTCCCTCTCTCACATTTCACTCTGCCATTATTGTCTCTCTCTCATTACACCCTACCACTACTAATGTTCATTACCCCTTCTAGCACAGTTCTCTCCAGTGTTACCTTCTCTACTCAGATCAATCTATTTTGTTTCTCCCCCTTGTTCAATAACTACAATTATCTCTTACATTGTCTAAATGAACAGGGACAATATTGTGTTGAGAGGACTCTTGCCAAGGATATGAGAACCTCTTTAACACTGCATGATAAAATGCATCTCGTATAATATGTAAAGTGATGGAAGGGGCATCTAGTCAAAGAAACTATGCAAAAATAAAATATACAAGTAAAACTTAGTCTGCCAACCTGTCTAAGTGAGTAATAACCCTAAGTAAGAACTGACAAAAGATACTAACAATCCTTGCAATCCATACCAGCATGGAAATCAGATGTAAAACAGTGGCAGCAGCAGCAGCTATGATGGGGGAAGTTATGTATGTATGTATGTATGTATGTATGTATGTATGTATGTATGTGTTTGTTGTGTGTGTGTTTGTGTGAGCATATGTATCTACATTTATACTAAAAATACTATTCTTAGAAGTAAAATGGGTTAAGTATTATTACCCACTGATGTTGAAGACTAAAGAACATTCTAAAAAGGACTGTCAATTTTTTGTGAATAAATTAAAAATTTATCCATACTGTAATTTGAAAACAATATATTTTGAATATTTAATGTAATATTGTGTTTAAGATCTTTAATTTATTTCCAATTTACTTTAGAATAACAAACTAGGATAAAATAGATTTGAAAGCATGAATTAAATCAAAAGTCATTTGTTTTACACATCACTTCACAAGATCATGTTAGAAATGGGTTTGAATTCTTTCTGAACTAGCATATTACATTTGCTATTTAACAGGTCTATTAATGTGCTTCTTTACTTATCTTAATTGAAAATAAGTACTGTTTCTATCATTGTGTAGATGATGTAAAGAATAGCATCTAGATTTAAAAATCATATCACACACTTGTATACGCTTTAAAAAGTGTGCATTAAATCTTGTATGAAAAGAAAATTTTAATTTAAATGAATAAATTCTTTATTTATTTTAGTTTTTGTCAATATTATGGAGTATATGTTTTCCATTGAAGGACACATTAAAGTTTCAAAGTAATTATTGTGATAAGCTCAAAATAAATATTCTTTTTTAATTTTTCTGATTTTGATGGGTTATAATGAATTGAATGGAATAAATCCTTCACTTGTGGTGATAACATTAAATTATCCATTGAATATGACCCTCATTAACATTGAATTGGTTAGTAAAATTATTTACTGACTAACTGAAAAGTAAATAATCATCTTAATTTGTACTATTTTAAATACTGAGTCCATTGACACAAATTATTGACTGCCTATAAGAATCTTTAAAGTTATTAGGTTAACCAAGTAGTGGTCTAGTGACCGTATTTCAGTAATGATATAATTTTGAAAATGCAATAACATTTTCAGATTATAAGAATAGTTTTAAGAGTTTCTATAAAATATATTTAAATAACTGATGTAGACTATATTATAAAAATCACCTCTCTGGTGGAGCAATAACAGGTAATGCAATAATGAGAATAAATAATTATAACTGTGTTGCAAAATAAAGGCATATAAAAGAAATTTTACCATATACTATGTTATGCAAGTTCTATACTAAGAATCTGAAACACTAAATTTTAATTTTTGAATTCTCTTTTCCTTTTTAAATTCTTTTCTAATTTTAGAGTTAGTAGTAGTAATTTGTGATTGCTCATATTTTCCAACTATTCAGTTCATATCAAAGGTAATTGACTTAACACAAATTAAAGCCAGGAAGCCACCATAATTTATAATTTTAATTGTTCTCTTTTAGCACTTGCAATCTACTGTTTCAAACACTGTTAATTATACTCTCATTTTTAAATCAAAATATGCAGTGTTATTAGCTTAAATCTGTTACTTAGAGCAAAGATACTTTGATGCCCATCAATTTTATGGCAAATGACCTGCAACAGAAGGGATCAGTTCTGTTATTTTAACATAGTGAAAATTGAATTTAGGATAAACATGAAAGTGATTCTGCATAAAGCAAACTTAACAATTGTTATGTTGACCGTGTAAGTCTTCTGAATGAAATTACACAAGGTGAAGATAGAATAGATGATTTATGTTGATGGAACAGAATTAGAAAAACTTATGCTATTACTAGTCACAAATACATATAACTGTAGCTTGTGAAGTAGTCCTTTGTTAACCAGCTATGTTTTCTTTCCATCTTTTCTCTGAAAATTCTACTAGCTTCTAATCCATCAAACTTTTCAAACCCATTCTTATCTGTTGAAAACTATTTGCTGCACTCATGGCTTTATCTGTCTCTTTTATATTATATTTCTCCCAAAATATTTTATACTTAATTATTTCAGACAGTTCTTCAACCTAAATAGTCACTCACTAACCTCCAAGATTCAAGCGAGAAAATCTTATTAGACAGGCTGATACAAACCTTGCACTTTAAAACATTCTATAAAATTATACAGGTGATTATTTAATTATAAGTTCATCATAAATAAATATATATTTTAGTGTTAACAATAACTGCTTGAACGTTAATGTATGGATTTTATATATCCATTCCCAGCTTTACATGAATGGCAGTTTATGAAAGCTTATGTAAATATAAATGTATCACTCCATATGTGGACTGATACATTTCTATTTACATAAGCATGTCTTGAAGCAAGAAAATTGTTATATATTAATACATTTCTGACATATCTTCATAAATATAATTTGATACACTGACATCTAATCACAGTTAGGTATACATGTGTGTATGTTTGTGTGCATGTGTACATTTTTAACAGGTACTTAAATTAGAAGTGGTGTATAAAAATTTAAGTATTAGTTAGGTTCTTCTTGGTACTGACTCTTAAAATATAGATGCTTTTGTTTTTCCTCTACTCTTGTATCATTGCTTAGATTTTTTTTACATGCAGATTATATTTGAGTGTACACAGATTTTTATACAGTGAATTTTAAAATAATGTAATGGAAGGGAGTAAAATTCTCTACATAAATGCATTTTCATGATATGCACAACCACCTATATGATAAGCTCAACAAGGAAACACATGCAGATATCTTCATACTATCAAGCGTTACACAGACATAGAAACAAATACTCAGACTTATACTGTCCAGTGTTTCCAGTAAAATCTCAATTATAAATATTATTTCTTTCCAGCTTTCATCCATTATATTTCTTCTCTCATTTCCTCTGTTAAATCTATCCTTTCCTACTTGCTCTCCATTTTTTTACTCAGTCTAACTCTTTCTTCTCTGCATGGAGTGTTTTCTATTCCTCTAGTTATAAGACTTTTGCTCATTTCAAATACATCAGCTCAATAAACATACTGTAAGTGTTATAATAACAAGTACCAATAGTCCTCCAGCAAAATAACTAATATCTTCTTCTTTTCTATCTATCCTCATCACTTCCAATGTTTCCCTTCTCCCTTCATTCTTTTTTCATATATTTATTGCTCTCTCTGTTTTCCAAACTATAAACTACTGTTTGCATTATTTTTCTCTCTATATTTCTTCCTGTTTGAATCAGTTCTATATTCTCATCATATTCTTCTTTTATTCATTTTCTCCAACATACTTTCTCACCATCATTCATTCTACTATTTTATTCCCAACTACCTCTTTCTATCTTTTCTCACTTTCCATTAATCTCCTTCTCCCTCTCTGCCTCATCATTAGAGTATTACCTAAATGAATTTAAAAGAGTTAACGTTTCCAAATGAAGTGAATTTATTGAGAACTAGAATGAGATGATAGTATATTACCGTGGAACATGAGAGAATTGAGTGGTAAGTCGGAAAATAGTATCACTACTGCTTAGACAACAGCGACAAGGACAACATCAAAAACAATAACAGCAGCGGCAGCAGTAGCAGTTACAGCAGCAGTAGCATCAACAGCAGAGGCAGTGGAAACAGTTTTGGTGGTGGCGGCAACAGCAGCAGCAACTGGGTTTTGTCGCAGAGGCATAATTGAGGTAAAAGAAAAAGGAAAAAGAGGAAAAGGAGAAGTGTAAGACAAGAAATAGAAGCCATAAACCATGAAGTGGATACACATTGATAAGAAATAGCCAGAAATGTCTGGGGGGGGATCTCTACAAAAAACATCTTTCCTACACCCCACCAAAAACAAAACAAAACAAAACAAAGCAAAAAGAAAACAAAATTAATATGAAAAATATTTTAAAATACATGTATTGTAAATCTATACCATTTTAAGTATATGTTAAGAATTAAAGAAAGTAAAATCCCTTCTTTGCTGTTGAAGTATCACCTAACAAGGAATACCTTTTTTCCCAATTTCACTGTATAACTTGTTTTGCTTGCGTGGAGGAAGATTTGACAATTTACCATAGTACTACTAGCAGCATCAGAACTAGCAAGAGGCATTAAAGAGGAGGAAAAAAAAACATCCAAAAACCAACAATGTTGTACCTTTTGCCAATAAGTCCTGTTAGGTAAGTTAGGTGTATTATTATTATCATGATTATTATTATTATTATTATTATTATTATTATTATTATTATTATTATTATTATTATTATTATTATTATTATTCCATCCATACTACTAATACTATCTATTAGTCTTCTCATCATTTGGGCTTGATTTAATTTATTGTAACCTTTCTCCAAAATGTGTAGTGGTTCTGTGCCTATCTTAGAAATTATTCTTCTCATCAGGGTTGATGAAAAAAAGTACCAGTCAGATAGAAGGGTTGATGGTATCAACTAACTTCCTCCCCTCAAAAATTTCTGGCCTTGTGCCTAAATTAGAAACCATTATTATTTCTCATATTATTATAATTACCATTTGCAGTCTTTTTTACTATTTATGTATTTTATCAAATGAATAAATTCCTTGATGTAAATGCCAAATTTTTGGTGTCTTGGCATATTTTTTTCAGTTTCAGTGTTCAACATGTGCTTGTTAACAAGTATTGTGCTTCATATATTCATATATTCCTGCATTCATAAGAATGTGTATACTTATAAGTATTCTATAGCATCTCCAAAAACTCTTTCAGCTTTCACCATTTATATATTCGTACTCAAATATGAACCAATGAGAGAATCTCTACGCAGTTGCTTTATCTGTAGCAAATAGTTAACAAATCTCCCTCAATTCACACCTACTGACATAAAAAAAAGGGTATATTAGATAATGTAGTCTTGGATACATTTTACTTGAAACCGGGGACAGATTGGTCATTTCTAGAATTCTATAGATCATAGGTTTGTTTATTCAGTTACTGATGACCTAGGGCTGAAGAATATCAGTAGCAACATTCTCAAATACTTTGTTAAATGTATATTGTGAATAAATGCCTTTATTTATTGATACAACTATTTGCTAACTAGATATTATTTGAAAACATTGATTTCTTATTAAAACTGATTGTTTATACATACTCAATGCTATATTTATCCAACTTATAGTCTGCAATTCTTTATGAGTATAACTTTATGTAATTTAGCTGAACATGGTTCCAACATTTTTATCTGTAATATAAAGTTGAAATAGATTTAAAGTATGTTATTTTGTATCAGTAGTATATTCTTTGTTGCAATTAAAATAATATACTATTTATATCGAAAGGTAAAAAGAAAATCAGTGTGTGGGGGGTGCTTGTGTGTGTGTGCATGTATGTGTGTGTGTGTGTGTGTATGTGTGTGTGTGTGCGTGTATGTATGTGTGTGTGTGATGTTTATGTATTCAGGAATGGAGAAAGGTCATAACTCAAGACATATACCCGTACAGATGTACTCTTCCCCTATGTGTATGCAAGTGTATATGTATATGCACACTGAGAACGAATAATATTCATATCATTCACCTTACATATTCAAATATTTCAATTGATTTAGTATTTCTTAATTTCTAGTCATGTCTGTATGAAATTACAAGGTAAATCTCATATCATGCCTTCCCATAGAGTTTTGTTACTATTATTATTTATTTTCTGAACCAGTATTGAGTACATGTGAAATGAAATAAATTTTGTAGTTACTCGCAGAAAGACAACACTTATTAGAATCACAAGATTGTAGCTGAGATCTTGGAATCAAAATTGATTTAAGTTAGTTTCATAAAAATTCTACCTTTATGAGTTAAAAAAATCTAATATAACAAACAGATTGTAATCTATTTTGTAAAACACTTTTAAAATATTCTTTAATGGTACATAAACAACTTAACATTAATAACTAGACAAGCAAAAAAAGTCATTAGTAAATGCATATGTACCTGTGTGTGTGTGTGTGTGCGTGTGTGTGTGTGAGTGTGTGTGTGTGCATGTATATGTATGTATGTCTTCATGTATTGTTAATTTTTCATTTACTTATACATTTATATTCCTTCCATACTATAGGTATAAATATCTTTTAACTCAGAAGGATGCGCAAATACATGCCTGTGTCTATGTGAGGACACACAGTAGTACATGTACTCATTGCATGCATACCTGCATGTGTTTTCTATGCATATATATATATACATATATATAAACACATACAAAGATGGATTTGCATCTATGTGGATGGGATGTAAGAATTCATGAAGAAAGACATAATATAAATACATATGTAGAAACATACATGTTATGATATGTGTCTGTGAATGTATTTATAAATATATTGATATCTATATATATATATATATATATATATATATATATATATATATATATGTGCGTGTGTGTGTGTTTGTATGTATATACATACACACACCTACGGTCTTCTATACAAAGAAATGGTGAGAGAAAACAGATAGAGAAAGGATATATATGTATATACATGCACACACACGCAAATATGTATGTGTGTATATGAAGTGTGAAAGTGTATTTCATGTGACATAATACGTATGTGCAATCATGATTTGCCATAGGTACATATTCAATTGTGAGAAGATTGATTAGTATTTAGGGCAGTTAACTCATAAGTAGTTACTGCAAGAATTCTCTCAAATTTCTGTAGAAATATCTAAGGCAGACCATTTGGTGTTTTTAGTAACATATTGCATATATATATATATATATATATATATATATATTTATATATATTTATATATATATATATATATAAATATATATATATCTGTGTATAGGTATGCATGTAAATATATAAATATGGATGTATATTTATATATGTATATATGTATATAGATATATGTATGTATATATGTATGCATATATACATGCATGTATGTATATATATATGTGTGTATATATATGTATGTATATATGTATGAAGATATGTATATATATATATATATATATATATATATGTATATATATATATATATATATATATATATATATATATATATATCAACATATGTATATATATACATATGTATATATACATATAAATATGCATAAATATATATAGATATAGATATATATACATATGCATATATATATGTATATATATATATTTATATATATATATAAATATATATACATATATATATATATATACATACAAATATATATATGCATGTATGTATAAATGTATGTATATTTATATGTATATATATGTATGTATATATATATATCTATGTATATACATATATGTATGTATGTATATGTGTATATATATATATATATGCGAATATATATATGTATATATATATATATATATATATATATATATATATATATATATATATATATATGAATATATGTCTATATATATGTATATATATATATATATATATATATATATATATATACTTATATACATATATACATACATGTATATATACCTATATGTATATATACATATATTTATACATATATACATATATTTATACATATATATATATATATATACATATATATATATATATATATATATATATATATATATATATATATATATACATATACAGATATATGCATATTTATATATATACACACACACACACACATATATATATATATATATATATATATATATATATTGATAGATAGATAGATGGATATGTGTATAATTATTTATGTATATATATGCATATGTCAGCTTGCAAAGACTTATTGGGGCAAGCGAAAGCGAAATCGGGATAGCACTTGTGCCCAGTGTCACATTTCTGGCACTTGTGCCTGTGACATGTGTAAGGATTTTCAAGCGAGATCGTTGCCAGTGCCCCTGGACTAGCTCTTGTGCGAGTGGCACATAAAATACACCATTTTGAGCATGGCCGTTGCCAGTACCGCCTGACTGGCCTTCATGCGGGTGACACGTAAAATCACTCACTACACTCTCTGAGTGGTTGGTGTTAGGAAGGGCATCCAGCTGTAGAAACTCTGCCAAATCAGATTGGAGCCTGGTGTTGCCATCCAGCTTCACCAGTCCTCAGTCAAAATCGTCCAACCCATGCTAGCATGGAAAGCGGACGTTAGACGATGATGATGATGATGATGATATATTCTTTTTTTTATTTTATTCTTTTATTTGTTTCAGTCATTTGATTGCAGCCATGCCGGAGCATTGTCTTTACTCGAGCAAATTGACCCCTGTACTTATTCTTTGTAAGCCTAATACTTATTCTATCAGCCTCTTTTGCCGGACCGATAATTTACGGGAACGTAAACACACCAGCATAGGTTGTCAACTGCTGTTAGGATGACAAACACAGACACACAAACATAGAAACACACATATATCTATACGATGGGATTCTTTCAGTTTCTGTCTACCAAATCCTCTCACAAGGCTGTGGTTGGCCCAAGGCTATAGTAGAAGACAAGGTGTCATGCAGTGGAACTGAACACGGAACCATGTGGTTGGTAAGCAAGCTACTTACCACACAGCTACACCTGCACCTATGTATATGTATAGTTATTTATGTATATATATATATATGTGTATATTTGTGTGTATATGTATATATGTATAATTATATATATATATATATATATATATATATATATATATATATATATATATATATATATATATATATATATATATACATATATATATATATATATATGTATGTGTGTACATATATGTGTCTAATTATATATGTGTATATATATATATATATATGCATATGTATGTATAATTATTTATGTATGTATATATCATCATTGTCTGCTTTCCATATAAATATGTATATGTGTATATATACCGGAGTACAAACTGTCC
>NC_142930.1:102114359-102190874 GCF_046866305.1 Octopus bimaculoides | reverse complement strand
AGCCCAAGAAGTTCATAGGGCTAATTTATGCATATATATGCATATATATACATATATATATATATATATATATATATATATATATATATATATATATATATATATATATATATATATACACACAGCTAGAAAAACTATAATGTCTCAACAAGGTAAATATTGAACTAGGGAGGATACTCCAGTTTGTTTCGATATACCCATGGGCATGCAAGACTTCACTGAAGTTGCCGACTTAGTTGGAATTTACCTTTAACACTTACTCAAAGAACAATTTCCTGAATTGGAAAGTGGTCCTTACCGCAACAACACACTATTTTTAGTTAGAAATACCTCGAACGGAAAACTTGAGCTATGCAGAAAAAGAATACACAACTTCAAAAGCCAAGGACTAGCCATCACCATTGAAAAAGATTACAACTCAGTGAACTTCCTAGACGTTAACTTTAACCCTAATATGTCTTCTTATGAACCTTACCATAAACCTAACAACAATATCAGGTACATACATGCACAAAGTAACCATCCTTATAATATTATAAAATTTCTAACCTCTAACATAGAAAGTAGAATTAACTTATTATCATCCAATGAGGAAATTTTTAACAAGCACAATGATTACTACAATCTAGCACTTAAGAAGGCAGGATACAAATATTGAATTAAGTACAATAAAAACAATAGCACCTATTCTAATTATTCCAATAATTATCTAAAAAAGAACAATACCAACCATATTACTGAACCCACATATCATCAGCAATATGTTAGCAACAGACACAAATCCTACAACAACAATAAACATCATAATAATAAACTTTATAAATATGAGCACCATAACCATAACCTCACTAATAGAATGAATAACACTAATTTTACCAACCCACAAATCACCAAATATACTGTTAATAATGTAATTAAACTCAAGTATACAGACAGTAAATACTGAAAACAAATAACTATAAATAAAAATAAAAACATCAAACCAACACACTTAAAAAAATCAAACTTATTCCACTACATCTCATCCTTCTAATAATTCACATAACCACATAAATCATATTAATAAAGTTAGGAATAATATAGAAAAAAGAAACCTATACTATATGTAAGAATAGATGACCCACAAAATATAAAATTACTACGATAATAAAGAAAACAGCAAGAACATCATTTGGATCATAATTCCTTTTGCAAAACATCTAAAATCTAATTTTATTAAACCCATTAGAAGCATTGTTAAAAAAACTTTAAAAACTCTAAATATGCAAAAATATTTAATAACAAAATGATTAGCTTTGGGCTTTCAGTATCTCCAAACCTATTTAGGATCATCTCTTCATTTGACAATAGGAAACTAGACTAATTCTGTAATGAAAAAAGCTTCTTCTAATACACATACTAACCCCAATAATTTCATATCTAATAACAATAATTATCAGAATAACCAAACCTCAATTACCCCTAATATATATAGACATAACAATAGAGTACCAACTAATAATTCTAATTGTAATTGTAGAAACCTAAATACTTGTAAGCTAGAAGGTAACTGTAAAATGAAAGATGCAGTATACCAAGCAACAATTATCACCCATAATCTCTCTAAAATTACTTATATCAGATGTTCACAAAATTCTTTGAAATTAAGATTAAATTATCATAGATAATCCTTTAATGACCTTAGAAAATAAAATAGCACAGGTCTATCCAAAAAGGTTTGGCAACTGAAAAGAAGCACTATAGATTACTCGATTTCTTGGAAAATATTTTCTTCAGTTCCATCTTATAGACATATTAACAAGATTTTCAAATTATGCCTAGAAGAAAGTTGCAAAATAATGAAAATGAACAGTTCTCTAGTAAATCCGAGAAATGTAAAAGTTTTTTCTTGCAGACAGATGTCAAAATTCCTTTTTATTAATCTTAAATAATCTTTCCACCCACCTACCTTAACCACTATCATCTTATTCCTTCTTATAATTTAGTTTTTTGTATAATAGTTCTCTCTACATTATTACTGCCTATATATGATTCCTTTTCTATAATACTCTCTACTTTAATTATCCTACATTACTTGGATATTCATATGTTATTCTACCATCCCCCCATATATTGTATGAACCTCATTTTATTAATATAGAACCAATACCAAATGTTCATATACCTTCCCCTCTTTCTCAATATATGTTTTTAGACAATTTTTTTGACTATTACTTAATATACACACATATATATACATTATTTGTATGTAATCTATTTTTTTCACAATATGTACTTAGATACACCTCTCTCACCTGTTATTATTATCATAATTAACTATTGTCAATACTTCTTACTTTTTACTATTGATATATGCAAACACCTTTTAATACTTTTTCAGGGACTATTTTGCTCTTATATATCTTTTTTATTATCCTTTTCCCTTCTTTTCTTCTTTCTTATTCGTAACCTATTCCATTTGCATATGTATATATTTTTTTTAAAAAACTACCTCTCTTAACTATCCCAATTTTTATTTCTTAATTATTTTATTTTGTGTTTCTCACAAACCTATGTATATTAACCAAAATCTTACAGATGATGTACGATTATACTTAGAGTAATTCTAAGTGCACAACAATCACTTCCACAAAATACTCACACTCTCATACATATAGTTTATTTATCTCCATATAAATAGATTTATAGTATTTCCATTTTTTCTCATTATTAGTATTAATATTATTTTTATTTATCTATCATAATTTTTATTACTACTTCTAATATTTTCTTCAACTTTATATTTACACCGATTAATATAATTAATAGATTATATATTATATTCTATATTTTACTTATAAAACTTATAAAATAAACTTTATACATATACGTATGTCATATATTATACATAATATTATGCAAAGGTATATGGATGTATATATGTGTGTATATATCTGCATACACACATGTATGTATATATATATATATATATATATATACACACACACACACACACATATATGCACATATCCTTTTATCTTATTTCGTAGTTTCTGTTCCTTTTAAATGCATCAGTATACAAAATATATATACATATTTTGAAATAATATTCTCTTATATTGGAGATTTATATATATGAATTATTTCTCATATCTTTATTATATTTATTTTTTCACACCTAACACTCCATAACAATAAAAACACTTTTTCTTACATCCTCTTTCACCACTATAGAAACGTGTATTTCTTTGAAAAATCTTTCTTACGAATTTACTTTAGCTTTATATCCCCTACATTGTTCCTTTTTCAACCTCCTCCCACCAAAAAAAACTCTTTTATCACCGTGCGTGATTTTTTTTCTCAATAATTTTAATCATAGCAAGTATCATCTTTCTCGATTCTGTAATATTAACAACTATTCTTCAGTGGGACTGAACCCAGAACCATATGGTTGGTAAGCAAGCTACTTACCACACAGCCACACCTGTGCCTATATATATCGTATATTTTACTTCTTACGATAAATGCTTTATATGGAATGTATATCACTTAATTACCTATCTTCATATAGAGAGAATGTTTCTTAAACATTTTTCACTTATATCTCCAAATATCCGTTAGCAGCATCATTTATAGTTCATACACAACCAGACTCTACCTAAGCATGTATTTATCTTTCATCTTTCATAATCATATCATGAATATCCGAACATGTTATATGACACTCACTCCATCTAGTCTTTGCACTGAGGAGAATGGTAATATGTAATTAATTTAATTATAATTAAATGAATTTTTAATTTTTCCATGTATCTTACATGTTAATATTACCGTTTGAAATGATTGTATGCATGGATTAAAATTTTATAAATCTTTCAACACCTTCTCTTCTCCATCTTTAATTGTGTGCTGAGTTGCTATAGGATACGTGTTCTATAAATGCTCATAACACACCTTATACTTGTAACATTTTCATATTAAAAAAATACTTAGAATAGTAAGCTACCAATTTAATATGAAGGATCCCTATTAGAAATCTAACTTTGGAACCGCCCAAAGTAAAGGATGAAATAGAACTCAACCTTTTGTCACATATATATATTCATTTTGCAAGATTCTTGATGTGAATTCACGTGTTGAAACAGATATTGTTGTATTTTGGTATGGTCATGTTTCCAGTTTAGCTAATGAAAACACATGCAATATATATTTGGGGTTCACTTGCTTTACTTTATTTTATATTAATTGGATTTCAGCCAGAGTTCTTTCGTCACACTTCTATGACCTCACCAGTGGTCTTTTGCTTTCTTCTTTCTTTCTTGTGTCTCTCCTTCCTAATGTTCTACCATTTTTTGTATTCTTGCTGTATGTGTCTTTATTTGCACATGCATATATCAGTGTGTGTGTGTCTATGTTTAGAAAGTGTGTCTGTGAGAATGTGTATGCTACCTGCATTATCAGTATCCCCTGATTATTCACAGCCATTTAATTTACTTTTATTTATTTTATTCATTTGTTTTTGTCTACTTACTTTTTCAGTTCTTTCTTTTTTTTTGTATTAATTTAATTCAATTTATTATATTTAGTTTAAGCATATAATTATTTAATTCCATTTATTTAGCTGTCTATTGTATTAGTTTCATATTATGATTATTAGTATATGGGGATTTTATTGTGCCATAGGTTGTGGTGTGTGGCTAGGTTTATCTTCTATTGTGGTTGTAGCTTCTGTAATTTATCTAAGCATTGCATCCGTTCTATGTGTGGACAAGATTTTTAACTTCTATGTTGTTGAGTGTACCTCCGTATTCCCATTCGGCATGCTGTTATAGAACCAAGCTGTCTCCCCTACGTATGTTGTATGACAATGTATGACAACGACGTACATAGGGGAGACAGCATAGATCATAGGAAAGCAGGTAAATGAGTATTGGAGGGAACTTAAGGAAGAGAAGAGCTCATCGGTTCTATACCAACATGCCAAGCAGGGAAACAGGGTCTCACTCAACATAAACAAAATATAATAAATTAAATTAATACAAGAAAAGAAAGAAATGAAAAAATAAATAGATAAAAACAAATGAATAAAAGTAAATTAAATGAATGTGGATAAATGGGATACTGATAATGCAGGTACCATACACATTCCCACACACATACTTACTAAACATAGACACACACAGGGATATACGCATGTGAAAATAAAGACACATACAACAGGAACAAAAATGGCAGACCGTTAGGAAGGAGAGATGCAAAAAAGAAAGAAGAAAGCAAAGGACCACTGATGAGTTCACAAAAGTGTGACAAAAGAACTCTGGCTGAAATCCAATTAATATAAAATAAAGAGAATAGACAATTAGAGTTTGGCCAGCTCCTGTCAAACCATCCAATCCATGCCAGCATGGAAAACAGATGTTAAACAATGGTAATGACGATGATGATGATTTTTGACTAGAGAATAAGAGTTGTCTAGAGGAATGTGTGTATAACATTGTGCTAACCTAGTGAAGTTAGCATCCTCCAGATTGACAACAGAGACATGTCAATATGCATGCATATTTCTGACTTTGAGTTTAGACCGTCTGAAAGCTAAAAGACAGCAATATACCATGTTACATTAAGTGGTGCATTGTACATCAACAACTCAAAAAAGTACATATTCTGTACAGTTGATAGAACACACATTCTTTTTAGATTGAAAACCTGTATCAATCTTCTTGGTTGACATTAAGACCAGTAGTTCTGTACCTTTGAAGACCTATGGAATAAAAAAATCCCTTACTTGTAAACCAAGTAGTGGTTGGTAACAGGAAGAATAGTTGTCTGTAAAATCCTTCTTCAAATACTCTCCAGCCTAACTCATGCTAGCTTGGAAAAACAGATGTTAAAAAATGTATACATCTACATTTATATGCCTGTACCTATGTATTCTCTAACTAGTATTATAAAATCATTTCATAAGATTTCATACAACTATCCTTATATTTCTTTAAGTTCAGGCATTAATGATTGTAAAGTAACATCTTAAAATTTGAGCGGCGGGATTTTTAATAGGACAAGGTCGCAAGGATAACTAATCTGTCATATATCATATGATTTGTTATGTTTCATGTTATCACTTCCATTTCTTTTCCACATCAAGAGTAAAAATTTCATCTTTTGTTTTTTTTTGTTTTCTTTCATTGTGAGTTTGAATTTAGGACATCACTTTTTCTATTGTATTGTTGTTGCTGTATTTGTGTATGTTACACCATGCAAACTATGATTATGATAGAGAGAGAAACAGAAACGAGGGAAATGATACTAATTGGTTGTTTGTTGTCTTTTAAAACCACACCCAGCCCCAACTTTGAAACCTTCTGGAAATATTCAATTGAAGTTTTTTTCTCCTTCTAATATTGAACAAACAGAAAGTCTGTTATTGGCTAAGCTCAAAATTAACTTCTTTTGGACATTAGTTTGTTCTTTTAGGCTTTATTTTTTAAAATCTTCATATTGTATTTCATAAGAAAAATTGACTGCTTCTAACCATTAAATATAACACTCTCTCTCTCCCTCCCTCCCTCCCTCCCCCCTCTCTCTCCTGTTTTTCTCCCTCACACACATACATATGTACGAACATACATTCAATTTCTTAGAATAAAAGACAATGAGTTTTTTTTCCCTTTCTGGAAGAATTTGTTTTGTAAGGAGAGAATTAATAATAGTAGTAGTAGTAATAATAATAATAATAATAATAATAATAATAATAATAATAAAAGCATAAGCAAACATTTTTTCATATGTTTAGTGAATGTTACAAATGTATGAATACAGCTTTCCAAATATAGTGAGGCAAATGAGGAAATATTGAAGGTTGTTTAGATGTGTAGAATTAAACACAAGAAAACTATGTATGAAAATTGAAATCTGAGAAATCTAAAAATGGTTAAATAGTATGTATATTCAAAGAATTAGCAAAATCTCCTGATTATTGTGTGTATTCAAAGAACTGACACAATCACTAAATAAGAAAAAAAAAAAACACCAGAAATATGAACTTCAGATTACAAAAAAGTTTTACTCGATTGTAATTTGTACATTAATATACCAATTCAAGCACCAAATTTGAAATTAATGAAGGCCCTCTCAGAAAATATACCTCCTGAGGTAGAATCTAGACTAAGAAATGCATTTTTCAGTTTTATTAATTTAAATATCTCCATTGCTATTATTTACCATTCTAAATTTCATTTTTATTTCTGTTTAATATATCTCTTGTTTATTTATTTGTTATTTTCTTATATTGAGCATCTTTTCTCTTTTGTCAATTTTGAAAACTATTGCAAGTATAGAACAAAATTAGCTGCTAAATATAAGAAGTTTGCTTTTACAAAAATGTCTACCAATCATAGTAATGTGCTTTAGTTTCTAAGTATATGGTTGAAAATCCCCATATTTGGAATGATAAACTCTTAAAGTTATAATCTGCACTTGCTATACCCATGGCAATTCATATGAGCAAATTTCATTCTGTTCATGTATTTTATAAAATTTAGTTCACAAGCAAAATGTTTTGTGGCATAGGAATTTCCTTAAGGAGTTTAAAACTATATTTTATTATAATTAGTTTACCACTGTTTCAGTTATCATTTACAATCTAAATATGATTTTTTTTCTCTTACTTCTCATTATTCTCCAGCAGTTTTTGTCTTTCATATATTTTAGTTTTTCTGTTAATACATTTCTCTCCCCATTATTTTCATTTTGTATTTGTATTTAAAACTCTCTTTTAATATTTCAAACCTTGTTATATTTTCCCAAATTGCTATGCTTGATCCATAGTTAGATCAGCTCATTATTTAACACACCCATGGGATTTATAAATTGCCTTTAAATGTATGCACTACTCAGTATATTTTTCCTCAAAAAACATTTCCATACATATTGACATAGCTTTCATGAGTTATTTTAGTTCTTCAAATACTTCTTCTCACTCCACTCAGCACATTCAACTATATTTATGGTATGATAGAAACCATACTACCGATTACTGAGTAGAGAAGTATTTATAGTAGGAGGTTGCTTATAAAGCTCTATCACTTCAAATGTAAGAACTAGTATGCTACGGATGCAGAGATTTTCAATATATGAAAGCTAGTTAATTTATGATAATAATGGTTGATGACAGGAAGAGCATCTGGCCATAAAATCTTACCTCAACAGATTAAAAAAAAAAAAATTATTAACAGATCATTTACTTTACCATATCAAAAATAATCATACATACCTATGTCTAGTTTCATGCTTATAACATCCACAACTACAGAGTGACCTGCTCTAATACAAGACTAGTGTGTAATTCTGTACATTTATGAGTTGAGTTATAGAACCTTTTTGTTAATTGCAATGATGAGAATTTTCAAAACATATATTTATTTCTTGTTCTAGATATTAAAATATTTGTAGATTGGCCTCATTTACCAGTTGTCTCTTGAGAAAAACCTCTTTGAACTTTCTTTGCAAAACTTCAGCTTCAGCATTTACTTATTTATTCTGTTTATTGTAGTAATCCAAATAACACTTGAAATATGTAATCTTTCTTATTGTTTTTGGAGATAATGCATCAGTAATGAGGATTAGCATTATCTTATTTAATTGTTGAAGATACAATTAAGTCATGTCATTCCTCTTTTTAATGTTTTCAGTATTTCCACAGTTGCTTATGAAAGGGCTATGCTCTTTCTTTGAGCTACACTTTTGGTTTCCTCCAAAATTAAAAATTAGAATGATGAGTAATGTTAATGCAGTTAATAATTCAATTATTCGATTTGTTGCAAGATAGTTGATGTTTATGGTATAGTATGATATATATTACCTTAAGTCTGAACAAGAACAAAATCAAATAATATGGCCATTTGATAGAGGCTTTTATTAAATATAGGTAATTAATAGTAGTTTCCATTTCTTATATCAATTATATTCCTTAAATTATGCTTTGATCTTATGTTGCATGAAAATATATCTGTATTATTATGTTGATTATAAAAATGCTATTTAAAAGGTTTATATTTTTATAAGAATACATATAAATTCTGAGTTGGAAGGGATATCATCTGAAATTGTGTGTTGGAACTAAAACAATTGTAACATGGTAAAGATATGTTAAGCATGAAGAAACATATATGAATGTTATATTTCATTTCATTTTATTATTATTCTGTAATCCTGTTATATAGTATTAAGTGTCAAAGTCTTTCAAATGTCTATCGACTGTATCTTTGTAGCTGCTGAAATTAGTTGTGAATCAGTTATACATCAATAGCGTGTTATTGTATGGTAGAATACTTTTGGTATTTAGTAATATACAATATTATCAAAAATAATAGTAAAAGTTAATATACAGGGTGTGTGTTTTTTAATTGCTATTATGATTGTGATATAATTGTTGAACAAATTAAGTTTCACTATTTACATATTTAATGGCTGTACTAGACTTAGATACTTAGATGGCCATTCAACTTGACTACAGTGTGGTAGATAGGGTGCGCAAGTATACAGAAACTGTAAAGGTACTCAATACAGAAAGAATTACCACTGAAATACTTAAACTAGCTGGTGGAGTTAAAGTATGGATTAGTCAACCTTATAGTCAATCAGTTAGTATGGGAAGGTCGCATACCCAATGGCAGGCATCAGATCAACTCCAACTGCTTCAAGAGGAAAGGAGATGCACTAAAGAAAGCAGAAATGATAATGCTAACAAATTGTATGATCAGGTAATGAAAGTTATGGGAAGTTGTATAGCTCAATTGATTAGGAAGTGCATTAACGTAAATGAAATGTACCACCTCACATGATGTATTGACATGGAAACACACAAGCATATACATCCATATATATATATATATATATATATATATATATATATATATATATATATATATATATATATATATATATATATATATATATATATGAAAGCTATATATATATATATATATATATATATATACATATATATATACACACATATATCTACATACATATACACACACACATTAAAAGCAGCCAGTACACTATGTAAATTGTTTCACATTAGAAGGCTATCCAGGTGTAGAAATCATGCCAGACAGACATTTAGAGCCAGGTGCAGCTCCCAGGCTTGCCAGCTCCTATCAAACTGTTCAATCCATACCAGCATGAAAAAAGGGTGTAAAGTAATGAAGGTGAGAATGGTGTGCCTATATCTATATTGTGGTGATTTCTATATCTATATCATGGTGATTTCTACAAGTTAAAATGTTCTTTATATTGGGGCAGTAGCTGATCAACTGTTAAAAATGTTGTTGCCTTTATGATTTATTGGGAAATGTCTATCTAAAAGAGACAAGAATTTCTTACCTACATTAGTCTTAACATTTAGGGAGAAAGGGGGAGGTGAACCAAATTATTTTCCTAGGTCTATTTTTAGGTCTACCTTTACAATTCATATTTTTACTTCAATAGTTGTAATATATCTGCAAATCACATATATTTTTCCAGCATATCGACAAAAGTAATGCAACTAAGTTGGCCTGCCACATAGCTCCACACCACATACAGTTAAATGGAGAATCATGGAGAAATCTGAGCTATATATTAATGGATATAAGAAATGCAACTTATGCATAGCAGGAAAATCTCATGTTCTTCTGAAATACAGCAATTCTAACACACTGCTTAATTCCAGATCTGAAATTTTTTAGCAGGTGTAAACACATGGAAAGGTTTCTTTTATCGAACTGGAGGACATCACCCTCTGCAGACTGAGTTGCTGTCTTGCAGACTTTGACATATTTTCTATTATTTTGTTCTAACTAAGATTTCTGTAATCGGGGAAGATAGGGATCTTTTTTGTTTTGATTCCAATTTTTTTTTTAAGTTCCATTTTTTTGCATCAATCTTCTTCCTTATTTTTTTTTTTTCACATTTTTCCTATTTTCTCAGTGTCCAACATATTTGTTTTTAAAATATACATAATGCACTGACAGAGCCTGAAAGATTGCTCGGGGATACATGGTGTATTTTATAAACATGCCTAGTTAAAGTATCATGAAGCTATCAGTAGCTCTTTCGGTTGTGTATTAAATTGGTATTTATCTCTTGCTGAATGGATTACTTACTTAGTTGATTCTACCTATATTGGATCTTTAGTCTCTCTCCCTCTCCCTCTCCCCTTCTCTCTCCCTCACTCTTCTTTCTCTCACTCTCTCTATGTATATATTTATACACACAGCTGTGAGAATAAAATAGGCTGGGCAAAGTTCAGGGCGCTCCCACCTCTGCTGGCAACAAAGGGCTTCTCTCCCAGAGTGAAAGGCAGACTGTATGATGCCTGTGTGCAAACAGCTGTGCTACATGGCAGTGAAACATGGGCTATGACAGCTGAGAACATGTATAGGCTTGAAATAAATGAAGCTAGTATATGCTTCACTGGATATCTCATGTCAATGCGCATGCATGACAGACTGTAAGCATCTTGAGAGAAAAGTTGGGTACAAGGGGTATCAGATGTGGTGTGGAAGAGAGACAACGTCACTGGTATGGTCATGTAGTGTGTATGAACGAGGACAGCTGTGTAAAGATGTGCCAATCTCTAAATGTGGTAGAGGTGGACTCAGGAAGACATAGAACAAGGTGGTGAAGCATGACCTTTGAACTTTGGGCCTCACAGAGAAGATAACTAGATACTGAGACCTTTAGTGATATGCCGTGCTTGAGAAGACCCATCAAACCCAGTGAAATCACAGACATGGCCAATTCTGGTGTCATGTAACTGGCATCCATGTTGGGGGAACATAAAAAGCCCCTGTCAAGCGTTAGGCCACACGGAGGCAAGGTGATCGATGCCAGTGGCATAAAAAAAAAGCATCTTTCAAGTGTTGCACCTCACAGAGGCAATGACAAATGACAGATCTTTGGCATCATGCCCTGCTTTAGAAGAAGACCAATCAAGCCAAGTGAAGCCGTAGTCATGGCAGATACTGGTATCATGCAAATATGGGTGTTGGGGTGAATCAAGAAGAAGACTGGGGAGGAAGAGGAGGGAAAAGGAGCAGAAGAAGATGAAAATGAAGAAGCTAAATAACATTAGTAAACATTTATAAACATCTATTAATGTTATTTAGCTTTTTCTTCTTCTTTCACCTTTACTTTCTTCTTTGCTACTTTCTTCTTTACTTTCATGAAAGTAAAGAAGAAGAAGCTAAATAACATTAATAGATGTTTATAAATGTTTACTGATGTTATTTAGCTTCTCCTTCTTCATTTTCATCTTCTTCTGCTCCTTTCTCCTCCTCCTTCTCCTCCTCCTCCATCACCTTCTAGTTCTTCTTCATCTTGATTCCCCACCACACATAATCTCTACCCTATTTACTCATCCTATAACTACATTTGTATTTATTTTTGTTTCCTTCCAATATAAGCCAAAAGACAAAGTCTGGAAGATGCACAATGTGACAGCACACCTTTGATGCCAGTCTGATGAAGTGCCTCTCTAATGTCTAAAACTGCAAACATTTTCCCTTTGAATTTTTGCGTAACAATTGTAATGAATCATTAAAGATGTGTTAAAGAATTTTCTTTGTCTTCTTATATGTATATGTACATATGTATATATGTATACATATGTGTATATATACATATTTATAAATATGTATATATACATTCATATATATATATATATGAATATATATATATAGACACACACACACATATATATACACACACACATACTCACACACACATACACACACACACACAAGACTCTTTTCAATTTCTATTTCGATCTACCAAATTGACTCACAATTCTTTGGTTAGCCTGGCACTATAGGTGAAGACATGTACTGACATAAATTCTTTGAGTTTCACGTCAATGATGAGCTTACTGACTTTTGGGTCAATTTTGTTTTAGGATCTCTTTGTGAACTGATTTTCATATATAAATACATATATTATGTGTGAATATATCTATCTAATGATTCACACACACACACACACATATAACAAATGGAGAATGGAGTTGCTGGTATTACAGTTATTCCAATTGTTTCAATAAAGTCTTGGTAACAAATCAAATAACATGCATGGATAAGAATAATGATATTGTCCAGTCAGTTATTTATGTATTACATAATGATCAACCTGTTGCCATTTAGTCATAACAAAACAAACAATGAAATACAGTTACAAGCTGAAAGACTTCTCTTATGTAGAAAAAATACAATGAACTAGTGGAAGGTTGTTATTAGATTCCTAGAACGAGGGGTTAATATTAGAAGTTTCATGAAGAGCTGGTTGAGTAGACAGTTTAATTGTATTTCTTGATAATAAAATTTCACAGGTTCCCATCACCAATCAACGCATTTGTCTAGACACATGTCTGCTCAATGCTTGTAGATATTATAAAGCTTGCTAGTTTTGGCAAATTGTACTAAATCATCAAGGGTCAGGGTACAGGAAGGACTTAGATGTCATAAGTTTGGTTTTAATATAGAGAGAATGTGTAGGGAAACATGTGAAGTAGAATCATTTATAACCCATATACATCTACACATGCTATGCAGACACCTATTAACAACTAATGTTCTAAATGCATATACATTTTAGAATAAGCACACACATTTATGTATAGATTCATGCATAAACACATACACATATATTGATCCATGTATGTGACTGTTAAAAAACTTGGAGCAAACAGTCATACCAGATATCCCATTCTTCATATGTTATATTCAGGATATTCTGCTTATTTGAAACTAATATTTCAACTGAGAAATTCTCTTTCATACTAATTCAGATAGTCATTGTTTGTTGGAGTGCTGCCCAATGTATACATCTAAATTTTCTGATCCTCTCTCACTTACCGTATCTATATACATACAAGGGGGTGCTGGAAAGTTCCTGGCTTTAAGATTATCACAAAAGACCTGGTTGGTGGCCCAACCTTCTGTGTTCATTTATAGGTCTTAGAAAAACTGAAAGACTCCTACAATAAGTATGTGAATCTGAGAAGGGAACATGTTGAATAAAATCATAATTAACTGGTTCTCTAGTATTTTCTTTTACCAAAGCTACGAATTTTACAGCACCTCCTTGTGTGTGTGTGTGTGTGTGTGTGTGTGTGTGTGTGTGTGTGTGTGTGTGTGTGTGTGAGTAATGATTTGGACTTTGGTTTACATCTTTTAGTATGCTGATTAGGATCTTTTTGTGAACTGATTTCCATACATGCATCATAAGTGTGAGTATATCTCTATATCTATCTAGCTACTCACACACTACAGGCAACAACAACATGCCAAGTGAAACTCAGTATATGTAGTAATGTATCTTATTTACACCAGACACCTAACAAGACACAGCCTCCCTTAATGGATGCAACACAACTAAATGTACTATATCCTACCCATAAGTGACAGATGGGTCAAAATGATCATTGTGCTGAATACAGATTCTTGCTAAATGCATTTTCTGTTTCCCTAACACTCATATATATATATATATATATATATATATATATATATATATATATATATATATGTATATATGTGTATAATATATATATATATATATATATATATATATATACATGTAGATAGTTGGAGAGAGTGACTGAAAAATATATATTCTTTTATTATTTTATTCTTTTATTTGTTTGTCATTTGACCGCGGCCATGCTGGAGTACCGCCTTTAGTCGAGCAAATTAGAGCTAAGACTTATTCTTTGTAAGTCTAGTACTTATTCTTTCGATATCTTTTGCTGAACCGCTAAGTTATGGGAATGTAAACATACCAGCTTCGGTTGTCAAGCAATGTTGGATGGACAAACAGAGACACTTACATATATATGTATATATCTAAATCTATATCTATCTATCTATCTCTCTCTCTCTCTCTCTCTCTATATATATATATATATATATATATATATATATATATATATATATATATACGATGGGCTTCTTTCAATTTCCGTCTACCAAATCCACTCACAAGGCTTTGGTCGGCCCAAGACTATAGTAGAAGACACTTGCCCAAGGTGCCACGCAGTGGGACTGAACCCAGAGCCATGTAGTTGGTAAGCAAGCTACTTACCACATAGCCACTCCTACGCCTATATGTGTATAGTTAAAATTTTGAGTCCACGGTTAAATAGATCTACTTATTTCTTGTGGTTAAAAATATTTGAGAATACTTTTAACTGTATCTTTTCATATACATTTTGCATGTAGTAAACTTGTATTTGTTTTCATAAAAGTAAACTAATTCATTGTAATATAAATAATTGAGTGTAGATAATTTTTAAGATCCTCCTGCAAATGCTTTTAATTTCCACAAAAAAAAACTATATTTTAATAAAATTTACAAATACACTTTTAAAATCTCTCTCTATACTGCACAAATAATATCCTATAGAAAATTATTTTTCTTGCATTTCAGTATCTTCATTTGCAGAATTTTCATATTATGCATAATGCATAATTTATATGTTCTCTTGTTTCTATTTAATGCATCTTAATCAACTTTGTGCTCACTTTTGGCTTTATGATCACCTAGGATACACAGTATAATTAAAGCAAAAGAACAGAGCAAAGCCTCTACCATATTTAACCAATACTTATCTCTCACAGCTATAATGTTTCCTATGCTTCCCAACCACGTGGTTCTCAGTTCATTCCCACTGCATGGTACCATAGGCAAGTGTCTCCTGGTATAGCATTGAGATGACCAAAGCCTTGTGAGCAGATTCCCTAAATGGGAATTGAAAGAAGCCTATCATATGTGTGTGTCTTTGTGACTTTGTCCTCCCACCACCACTAAACATCTGGTGTTTGTGTTTTTATATCCTTGTAACCTTGTGGTTCAGCAAAAAAGACCAATGAAATAAGTACCATGCTTTGAAAAAATAAGTACTGATGTCAATTTGTTTGACCCCAAAATATTTTCAAGGCAGTGCCTAAGCATCGATGCAGTCTAATGGCTGAAACAAATAAAAGATAAATGTGTGTGTGTGTGTGTGTGTGTGTGTGTGTGTGTGTGTGTGTGTGTGTGTCTGTGTGTGTGTGTTTGCATGTGTGTGTATGTGCGTGTGTGTGTGTGTGTGTGTGTGTGTCTATTTTCCACTACAATACAGTGTACTGCTATTAAGTATTTTGTTTCTTTTCTTGCCTTTAAGGGATTTGCCTTTCCTGTAATTTTGAGTTTTCTCATTCTTTGCTTTCATCTGCTTATAAACTAAGAGCTTATTTCACATATAATAAGAAAATTAGAAAAGTGAAGTCATGAAGTAATGAACTTCAGTATACTAAAATATACTATGATGTAGTATCAACTTATCACAGAGTTCTGTTGTCAGTAATTTGATTGATGAAACTTTCCATATACATGCACATAAAAACAGAATGCTTTTCTTAACCAGAAAGGAATGTCTTTTTAATACATTTTCATATCACTATATCCAGTTCTGGAAACCTTCATATAGATTGTATATGTATAATTCTTCTTCTTGAATATTTACCATTTTTTAGAATTAACTTAATGCATTTTCCTCAGCATATGAGGTGGTATCAAAAAGTTCCCAGATAGTTCTGTAGCATGCCAACAGATGGCAGCACACAGATGTGTGCACAGTGAGAGCTAGCAGTGACCTTCATGAGGCAGTGTGCTGAGTAACATTACTGTGTTTACTTAGCAAGTTGTGGAATTTGCGTTTTTGTGATCACACTGGCTCCTGTGCCGGTGGCATGTAAAAAGCACCAACCGGTCGTGACCAGTGCCAGGCCTGCTTTTACTTCTATGGGAAACAAGAAGTAATGTGATGTTGCATGATCACAAAACATGAAACATGGGCACTGAATGCAGAAGATGTATGAAGGCTTGAAATGAATAAAATAACCAGGTGTGGTATAATGGAACACAAATGATCTGAGAAAAAGACTGGGAAAAAGGAGAATCAGATGTAGCATATAAAACTCAAGACTGCATTGATGTAGACACATGGTACATAGGTGGGGTGTGACATTTGAGTAAAAAAAGTTCCAGATGATCCACGTGGATGGATCATGTGGAAAACAAAAAGTGAAGACAACATAGGAAGGGTTGGTCTAAGCTGGAATCTCTTGAATATGATAATAAAGGACCGCAACAAATAGTGAGATGTGATAAAGAAGCCCTATCCAATTTATTCAAGCATGGATAAGCTGATGTGAATTCATCATTGACAACAGCAGCAGCATGACTACTCCTTGATGCTCTGTCGGAGAAGAGATGGAGAGAGGCACTGTCAATAAGTGACAGGATGCACTGTTGGTGAAAACCAATCGAGTCTTTGATATCACTCCAATTTTGCCTAGGTCACTCACAAGCCCGTTTCTTATCTGCTTAGCCCAGAGGATACAAGCTCAGAGATTCTGGGCCCTAGTAACATGGTTAAAATGTTGCAGAGCAACATATTTGTCTTGAAAAACTTGTAGTTTAGTTGTCTCACTTGAAAGAGAGTGTCAGTAGTTCTAAGACCTGGTGCAAATCTGAACTGCATCATCTCTAAACTGTTTTTTCCTAATCAATAGTGTTGTGACTAATTTTGTTGCTTTCAAACTTTGACCTGTCAGTTTGTTACTTTTATCTTTTCTTTGTGAATCATCTTTTTCCATGAAGCAGGTGAGGATCATACTGCTATGCTAGTCATTGGATATGGCACTTCTCTGTATTATCTGGTTTGCTGTTTGTATATTTAGCTTGGGTCCTACTTGGTCAGGTATTTTCAACATCTGAGTGACTATTTCTGATGGACTTACTGCTTTCCCTGTTTTCATATCCTAAATAGCTGGCTTTTTCCTCTTTTGGATACTCTTGGTGTAGTTCCTCTTCTTTCCATGCATTTTCTACATCCAGCAATTTGTAATATTTCCAAATGTCTTTCTTCTCAGTGTTAGTGAGGGAAGAGTGCAACTCTCATTTTGAATACACTTTTCCTCAACCATTCTTGATTTATCATGACACCTGGCTTCCCAATCGAGAATACCTCATGTCTTTTATTATAGAATATTGGCAAATGTCCTGCTTTCTGCTTCTTTTTATGCTATGTTAGCTTGCAATTTATATATTTATTTATTGATTTGAAAACCTCACAGGTGCATTTATACACTGATTTATCATGGAAAAGTTTCCAATGATTGCTGTATTGTAAAATGAATAACTCTTGCAGCTATTACCTAAGCACTTGACGCCACTTTTATTAAATGCATATATCACCAGAAATTAGGAATCTGTTGAATCATTTAGTATATGTAAAATATATCTCACAGGTATGGGATATAGATATAGAATAAATATGTATGTGTATATATGTATGTCAATATAAAGAAAAAGAAAACAGAAGTATAACCAGAAGTAATTAAATTAGTGAATAACTTTACTACCAACTGTTTCTTCTGATAAACAATCACAGGTTACTTTTTCCTATTTTCTTATTCGAAATAACTCATTAAAAATCAATAGATGATTACTTTTCTCTTTTCTTATGGTATAAATCTTAGAATTCTCTAATATTCTGCTTTAAGCATAATGAATGCAGATATCACTAGTTTGAACTCTAATGAATTCTCTATCATTAGGTGCATTTTTCTCTTTTCTGAGTATCAGACCATAGAAAAAACTTTCATTTATTATGAATATAAATTAATTATTTTGCTCTAATCTTCAATTGAAATGGTTTTAATATGCAAAGTATTACATTTTACATTGTTCCTAATTTACTTTTTTTACAAACTTCTTTAGCTGCTAAATCTTTAGTTATTCTCTTCAAGGGACACTTTTCCACGCACATGTAATAAACAGGTGAAATAGTTTTTTTTTCAATAACTCTACGGTAAAGGCTATATATATAAACAGACATTCTGCATCTTGATAATAAGCCAGCAGAATGCTAACAGAATGCCATTTCTAGAATATTTTGTCAAGCACAACAGCCTTAACAGTAATGATTTTCAACCACATCTCAGATATTAAATCAAAATTAATATTTTATGCATGTACTGCTGCATATACAAAAGTATAAATCAATAGTTCATGGTTCCATGAAGAAATTGATTCAAATACAGTTTATGAAAAGCTTAAATTTATAAGTAGACATTGATTTTATATTTTTACTGCTCATTGCATACGACATGTAACTAACTAATTAACTTTTGATAACCTCAAAAGTCTAGCAAGTAATATCTATGACAGATATCTGTGTAAGATTCCCATGGAAATTAAGTTTCATGTGCTCTTCTATAGCCCTGTAACTGTGTAATATCTTTCAAGGATATTAAAAATTTCTCTACTTGAAGATAGCTTTCATTTTCCATCTTCCAGCAAGAAAATTATTTTTTGTTGAAAGTTTTGTTAAATTTATTTATTAATTAAGAAGCTCTACTGAAAAATAGATATTTCTTCCTTTCTTAGAACGGAAGCACACTTTAATGTTTCATTTTTGCTGATCCATTTCTCTTTCCCTTTGTCTGAGATATCCATTAGTTTAGTTTAACTATATATTTCACTAAATAACTTCTAATTTAATTTCTTATGTTTATATCAAAATATTTAGGCTTGTGAAAATATTATTGAAAATATTATTGAGACAAGACTATCAAAGAGTTGATGACTGTAATCTCCAATCAACTTAAGTTTTTTCAAGCCTGCTTGTTAGAAACCACAATAGTCAACATCCTATTAAAATCATATGACTTGATCAACTGAGATATCAAACTAAAAATAATTTGCATTAGCATAAAGTATATTGATATTACATAACAGTTTACAATAGTTTGGCATAACTGGAATCACAAGTAGATTAACAGATAAAGTCACCTTTATGTGCATGGCAAATGTGCAAGAATAATAAGCACTAAGAGTTCACAAGACTTAGACTCTCCCAAATGCCCAGGAGGCTCTCTTGAGGTAGTAGATAGTTTCTGTTACCTAGGTAACCAAATTAGCAACTGTGAGAGATGCTCTGAAAGTATTGTTTCTGGAATAAGAATAGGATGGAGAAAGTTCAGAGAGCTGTTATCTCTGTCAGTAACAAAAGGACTCTCTCTCAGAGTGAAAAGTAGATTGCATGATGCTTGTGTGTGAACAGTTATACTCCATGGTAGTGAGACATGGGATATGAATGCAGGAGACATGCATAGATCAGAGATGAATGAAGGCAGTATGGACTGCTGGATATGTAACATATGTCCATGTACAATAAAGTGCAAATGTGTTGAGAGAAAAACTGGGAATAAGAGGAATCAAATGTAGCATGCAAAAGAGAAGATTATATTGGTTAGGACATGTGATGCGTATGAATGGAGACAGTTGTATAAATTAGTGCTGATCACTGAAAGTAGATGCTACCTGTGGAAGAGGGAGACCCAGGAAGACATGGGATGAAGTGGTGAGGATCAATCTCAGGATGTTGGGGCTCACAGGGAAAATGACAAGGAACTGAGATGCCTGATGAAATGAGGTTCTTGAAAAGACCCACCCATATCAGTGAAACTGAGTTCTAGAAGTGTTGTGTTCCACCCATATGTAACAATAAAACTTTTCATACATCCTACCTCAACAAACCAAACTAAATTTCTTCTCTCAAACTCCGTTTTCTTTTCCTCACTTTTCCACTTTCATGCACTATGATTATCTCTTACTCCCTAATCTTGTCCTCATTGCCCCGCTCACTGTATCATTGCTATCCTGTAGTATCTCCACCCTCTCTATATACCCAAGTTCTCACCAGTCACCGCATTCCTCATTTCCTCCCTATTCCCACTTCTTTGGCAATTTTTTGCCACTTATATTATGACTGATGTACCTTGAGGGTATACCCTGGCACTTGCTACTATTTATCTCTCTCTTCCTTTTCTCTACTATCCCATCTATATTCTGATCCCTGTTCTTTGTGTGTATGCCCTGGTGCTTCACCACCATCTCTTTTCTGCTCTCTCTTGCACTCTTGCTGTCTTACACATACTCTCTCTCTCACTCTCTTGTTCTTCCCTCTCGCTCTCTCTCTCTCTCGTGCTCTTCACTCTTTCTCTTGCTCTTCCCTCTGGCTGGCTAACCATGTATCTCCTTTACAGCAGCTCACCTGTTTCTGTCTTGCTGTTCCTGTCACACTCTGACCTTTCATCATTTGGCACATGATCACCTCCTCCAATGTCTCCCCACCTCTCGAAGGTTCTTTGTTTTGCAAGTTACTTGTGACCCTTTGAGTGCTGGTACCATGTAAAAAGCATCCAGTCCATACTGTAAAGTGGTTGACATTTAGAAGGACATCCAGCTGTAAAAAACCATCCCAAAATTGACTTTGCCTGTGCTGGTACCATGTATTGGGTTGGCAATTAAGTTCTTGCGGTTTTTTTTTTATTTAATTTTTTTAAAAGGTTTAATAAAAAAATAACAGCTAATTAATCAATAATGTATTCACCCTTGTTGTTTACAACTTCTTCCTAACGTTCAACAAGATTTTCAATACCACATTGGTAGAAATCACCCAATTTCGACTCGGAAATTGATCCAACCAAGCTCTCAATTCTGCATCAGTATTGAAACTCCACGCATAGCATTTGAAAGAAATCGAAAGAGGTGGAAATCTGTTGGTGCCAAATCAGGAATGAGTATTCTAAGATGGGGTCACCAATTTGTAAACGACTGTGCAAAGTGAGGTGACGAGAATGGCTCTTTTGCACATCACATGGTCGATACAATAAACATGAAAAGAATAAATGCATATATGTGCCAGAAGGAAAAGAGACACAACTGGGTAGAATGTTTAAGAGAAGATTTTATTTATATGTTAACATGTGTGTGCATCATATATACATAATAATAGACAGGTCGTCATGAGAACAAAGTGTGTGCATACAAACATGGATGTATGTGTGTGTGTGATAAGTACAGAACATTGAAAGAGTCTATAATATGACGTTAGAAGACTGTTCAGCAACAAGGATGATAAATAAGTTTGTAGTCAATGTACACGAAAGTTGAAATGCTGTATCAAGAAGTTGTGACTGTAATGCAGAGCCTGTTGAAGAAGTTGTGGCTATGATGCTGCTGCCGGTCACTTGGTACAGGAAGTTCTTGCAGGTTGTATTTGCTGTTAACCATGGTGAAGTGATTCACAAACAGTGTTGTGTTGGAACCTGTGCAAGTGTTGCTGGTTGCTGTGTACATAGAGAGATGATGTTGACGATGTTAAGAAGATGATGGAGGTGATGAAGAAAGAGATTGTCGTATGCTGTTGGTCGAGTGTTGATGAGTCTCCATGTTGCTGCTGTTGTGTTGTCGCTGGAACTGGCTGTGTCCTGTGTAGTCAGTGATTAGACCTCAAAAGGTCTGGAACCGAAAGACCTTGACACGATGTGAGTGTTTGTGTGTCCCATTATATGTGCATGTTTATGATTGCTTGTGTAAATATATTTCATTTTGTAGGTTTTCTTTTTCAAATATATTGATAAATTCTAATATAAACTATTTTACTTCCATGGTGTCTTTGCTTTATATAGACTCAGGTCCAATTGAAAATCTAATTATGTGCATAATTCTTTTTGATGTAATTCTGATATGTATGTCAGTTGAATATTAGTTAATCACTTATTATTTTATTGGATGATATTTATACGATATTTACTTGTAATTAGATTAGTTTTGAGGCAAACATTCTAACATAGATTTATATAAAAAAGAACCTTGTGTTATGTTCCAAACCTCATATTCATATATATCAATAAGCAAAAAGCTATTTTGCAATTATTTTATTATTCACTTGAATCGTATGCAGGTATAATTTAGTTAGAAGTATAGCAATGAAAGGGTTAAACAGATTTTACAATGAGAGGTTTTGGCTCATAAAAGCTCCCATAAGTATTCTGTCCTTAACTCCACTTACTCCTTTTCCTTCACATTGTAGACCTTAAGGTAACTAAAGAACAATATTAATGGGCAATTGCTAGTATACTATATTCTTCATAGTAGTTACTGCAGAAATTTATTTTGTCTTAACAGTTCTCAGAAGTCACAATAATCATATAGACTGTGTTTAGTTTTCATGATATCCTATTCTAGTGCAGTGGTAAAAAAACATAAGCACTGTCTCTTTTACAAATAATAAAAATTTATATAAATGTGAATAGCGACAAAAAGTTTAAAAAAAAGAACTAAGTTCATTAATGAAGTACATAATGTGACATTAGCATAGTACAGTATATTGAAAGTTTATTAAAGTAGTATTTTACTTTGTAATAATGAGCTATTCAAAATTAGTGCTGTATAAATAATCAAGGTATCTGTTTAGGAGTTGAAAATTAGTTATTGATACTGATTTATATACTTATATATTACTAAAATATTAAAAATGGCTGATCATACCAACAATGCTTTTGCTGTTGGCATTATCAGCTTATTCTACAATAGTTTTATGGCTTGAAAAAAAAATTATAGCTAGCAGTCCTCATTGCTCATTAATGTTTGCATCTTCAGTTTCAACACCTATAAATCTCCAGAAATATAACTGATGAAATATTTGTTTATTGTACTAAGCAATAAAGGAAAAGGTGACATTAAAAATTGTGCTTTGTGACAAATATTACTCAATTATTTTTTGATATTTCTGTTAAAGTTCTTTCTATCTGTGTTCAAATTGTCACTACTTACTACAGATGTAAATGAATAATTTCATTACCAGTAAACAAACTTACTCTCCTTTAGTTTGTGATATGTTAGGTAAACCTCTGAATCACATGTTAATGTTGTTCAATTATTACATAGCATTTTAACCTGGTTAGTTTCCTGTATTGGAGTTTTATAACTTGCATTTCTGGGAAAATGCTGAGCTTGCAGTAAGTCACAGAAGATTTGGGTGTGATGTTAATTTTCCAAATACACCCTTATCTAGGAAGACTTATGAAAGCCAACTATCACCAGTAACTGAAGTAGAAGAAATGGAGAAGCTAGTTTTGGTTAAATTTGCTCCCTGATTGTCTATAAAAAATTATACTTTCGGCCAAGGATGTTTTTCAATTTCTGTTTTATTTTAAAAAGAGGTAAAAAAGGAAGTTTCAGTCTCTCTTCCTCCCAAGAAGTTAGCCTACGAACCATACAGCAAGACATATCCAGAGCACAACCACTTGCATCTTTTTTAGTGTTACTAAGTTTCTTTAGATATTCTTTGAAAGTGGTACACCATGTTTTCTTCATTCAGCCCTTTGGTGGTACCTGTTGAATAGCAATCTTGGGATTGTTTTCTTTAAAATCTTTTTGCACGACCTGCAAGTCTCACCCATCTTTCTGTCACAATCTCCAGTAGGCTGTGCAAATTGTCTCTTCTCAGGACTTCAGAGTTTCTGATTCTGTCCTTGTAGATGATCTTGAGAAGCCTGTGTGAGCACCATTACTGGAATGCATTCAATCTCTGAGTGATCTTCGCAGTCATTTTCCAAGTTTCTCCTGCATAAATTGATGTTGGTAGGGCATTGCTCTGGTACAACAAGATCTTCATATGATTGTTAATTGAAATACTGGCCCAGCTCTGATCATTCCTCAGAACACTACTGCTGCACACCTGATTCTGGGGTTGATTGACATTCACTTTAGTATCTCTTTCTGTAGCATTAATGCTGCCCAAGTAGTTGAAGTTAGTGAAATCTTCTAAAGGTCCTTGATTCACAAGAAATGTTGTCTCTCTTTGCCACTGTCATGCACTGCCTTGGTTTATATACCCCTTTCCTTCATGATAAGAAAAAAAATCTATGTTAATATGAAATGTACAGGTGAGATTGTTAGGAATAGTAAATTCAAACATATACAACTTTTGGTAGAATGCTGTTTTCATTTTTGTAGTAAGTTACATTTTTAATGACATCAAAAATTACAAATTAAGTGTTGTTGAGAGAGGCTCCTAAGTATGCACAGCCACTTTTCTGAGCAAAGATGGACTCTAGAGTATGTCCCAAATAACAGAAAGTTACAGTGGATGAGAGATTCATGTATCAATCATGCACACATACACACACACACACACACGTATGTGTATGTATGTAAGTGGGTGGGCAATTAATGATTATTTCCATTACCTAAAATATTAAAAACATTCTTTTTATGTGAAAACAAATCAAATTCAAAGACTGTACAAATCTTATCAAACATAATAGTACATTTGCATTTGATAGTTTGATATCATAATCATATAACCATTGTGCATATTTTAGATGTGTGCAATTTTAAGTTTGGTACATTTGAATAATAATAAAAAATATTGTTATGCGTAAATTTCTTCTGTAAAATATTTTTTATACATAAAAATGATGCTCGTTCAAGATGTTATTTGTGTAAGCTGTTTCATTTCACTGAATATTTCTTTAAAGTAATCTCAAACAAGTTGTCACTATTTCACACAAAAAGGCAATAACAGGAGCTTCTGTCAAATAGCCTTATCACTCTTGTCCAGGCTGAGAGGTTCTTTACAAAAGTTTCTCTTTATTCTATAAAAAAAATAGAAAATTCCCTTTTGAAAGAGAAGAAACATTTCTATGATTCATTTTATAGATTCTTAAAATAATTTCAATTTGATGTAAGGAATTTATTTAAACCAAAGCAATAATTGATTTCTTTTTGCAAGAATAGATTTGAGACACTGAAATAAATTACAATGAAAGGAAAACAAACTTGTAAGTGCAAAAGTCAAATAAAAGTCATATTGATGTAATGGTATTAAGAAAATGAGAAGTGGAGAGAATGGTATATGTAACTAAAAGCATTGGTGGTGTAGTACAATGTACGCTAAGAGAAGTTAAGCTGAAACATGTCCTACAGAAAAAGAAAACAACAGAAAGAAATAAAATTTTTGTTATACATTTTATTGTAAGCAGGAGCAAGTCTGTGATTGAGAGAAAAGAATGGCTTAAACATCTTAGTCATTGCAATATTTAGAATATAGAATATTTCAAAATTTAGGAAGTAGCTCATTGCTATCTGAAAGTTTGAAGAAAAGTAAAATTAAAGTTGTAAAGAATGCAGTGGGGGCTAGGAAATGAAGTGAAAGAAATGTGTAGAAAGAAATATAAATATGATGATTAAAAAGTAAAAGGCAAATAATCATATGAATGTTTTGTTGACTATCACCATGATAATCCAGTCAAAGTATGCATTGCTATGAGAGAGAACTGAGAAGAAAAAAATGGATCTTTTCCCTTTGAATGGCAGATCGAGAAATTAATTTTTTTGTAACTAAACACTTTCAAACTTCGGACACTAGTAGAATGTGTCATATAAAACATCTTTTACTCTTAGTGTTACTCTTTACTCTCTTTTACTTGTTTCAGTCATTTGACTGTGGCCATGCTGGAGCACCACCTTTTAGTCAAGCAAATTGACCCCAGGACTTATTCTTTGTAAGCCTAGTACTTATTCTGTTAGTAATTAGTCTCTTTTTGCCGAACCGCTAAGTTACGGGAACATAAACACACCAGCATCGGTTGTCAAGCGATGGTGGGAAGACAAACACACACACACACACACACACACACACACACACACATATATATATATATCTCAATCAAATCGTCCAACCTATGCTAGCATGGGAAGCGGACGTTAAACAACGATGATGATGATGATGATGATGATATATATATATATATATATATATATATATATATATATACATATATTTGACGGGCTTCTTTCAGTTTCCGTCTACCAAATCCACTCACAAGGCTTTAGTCGGCCCGAGGCTATAGTAGAAGACACTTGCCCAAGGTGCCATGCAGTGGGACTGAACCCAGAACCATGTGGTTGGTAAGCAAGTCACTTACCACACAGCCACTCCAGTGTTGTTGAGAAAAGTTTCTATTTTCAAAGTTATTTCGTGTTAAAGTTGTCCTATTTCGGTAATTTCACCCAATCAATGACGTGTATTCAGCTGAATAAAATTACTGCCATTGTTTGTCAACAACAACTTCTGGCGGTGTATATTTCGTTTGTCTCTGTTATTTGTGACATATTTCATCTCAGGTATGTCTGTATGAATAAACAAGTGTATCTGAAGCATGTTTACTTCATGTCATCACCATAATCATTCGTGCATTTCTACTGCTTTTAGTTCATTTTCCCTGTTTTTCTGCTATTATTTTCGGAAAGAATTTTTTGCCCCCTCCCCCTCCAATTTCTTCCGTTTTCACTTTTTCCGTAACTCTAACCCTAAAACCCCAACCCTAACCCTAAAACCCCCAACCTTAACCCTAACCATAACCCTAAAACCTCAACCCTAACACTACTCCTAAAACCCTAACCCTAACTCTAAAACCCTAACCCTAATCCTCTAAAGCTAAAATCAGTACAAACGCATGAACGATGTCATAAATAACAGTGACAAACGAAATATACACCACCGATAGTTGTTGTTGACAAACAATGGCAGTAATTTTATTCAGCTGAATACACATCATTGATTGGTTGAAATTACTGAAATACGACAACTTTAACACTAAATAACTTTGAAAATAGAAACTTTTCTCAACAACACTAAGAGTAAAAAATGTTTTATATGACACATTCTACCAGTGTCCGAAGTTTGAAAGTGTTTAGCTACAAAAAGTTAATTTCTCGATCTGCTATTCAAAGGGAAAAGATCTGAAAAAATTACTAGAAAATTCATTAACAATAATTTTAATGAGATAAGTTGTTGCCATCCTTAATTATCTAACATTTCCTTGGCTATATTCACATGGTTTGAATGTGCTTCTTTTAACTGGCTCTAGCCATAAATTTGAGGGAATAAGATATTTGGTGATCAGCTCATTAGTCTTGAGTTGAAATGCCCCTAAAAGTGTTCCTTTCGACAAGACACTAGATTGTTAAGAATAGGAATCAGATCTTGGAATGTTGCCTGGTGTAATATTCAGGATTTCCACTAAAATTCTTACATTATAATGCTAAGCCCCTATCCTTATGAGCACTTGGAATTGAGGCAGAAATTATGTCTTCATGAAACCTGGTACATTATATTTTTATTAATTTCTTTTCCTTATTCCATTATAAATTTTTGACCATCTTTGACTATTCTCTAAAGCTGAACAAAGTTAATAGCATTATTAAAATAAATATTGAAAGGAATCATTATTTAAACTCTAAATAAACTATTCAGTAAATAAATCAAAATAAGAAACAAAACACTTAAATGAGAAAATAGTATAAATTTTATTTTAAAATACGTCCCACTCTACAGTGCAGCATAACCAGAATTCTAAATTGCTTTTTGGCCATAACATCAATTTATGAAGAGATAAGATTGTAGCTGTAGTAAGCATTTATGGAACTATAAACCCATGTGGAATACTGAGGTTCAGCAATCCCAAAATATTTGAGTAGCCCAAATAGCTTCAAAGTATTCATTCCTACTTATTCATTTTCATAAATTCTAATTGAAAGCAAATAAAGTTGTAGCATAGTTGCTGCAGTAGCAGTAGCTTATCTGCCTTCCATTTGCATATGAATGGTTCTAGCAAAATAGAATAGATTTGACACACATATTAGTGAATATCATGAGAGAAAAATTGTTTTCTGAAATAATGTATTGACAAACAGCAGATTAATGAAGCTGCTTAATTAAAGCATTCTTGTACTGGAAATATTATTGGTCATGTTCCTTGTAACTGACTTTTGAAATGCTTTCAGTTAAAATACTGGTTCAGCTTTTAGTTAGTTAATGGTATCTAAACATATGCATTTGTGAAGTTTTTGTGTCCTTACGATATGTTAAATGACATCAAGAGTTGCATAAAGAAATAAAATAATGCTTATCTTTCAAAAGTAAAATATCCAACCCATGCCAGCATGGAAAATGGATACTAAATGATGATGATGACAATGCTATGGGTAACTGTAGTGGGCCACAAAGAAAGTAAATATGGTGGTGACAAGGTGTCAGAATATACTCTTACAGTAACATGTCCAAGAATGTGAATGGTAAAGAGCATGAGGACAGAAGAATCAGAAAGTGTGGGTAAGGTTGCAAGAGTGTGAAGGGAGAATGAGAGATGGATATATAGAGATTAGTCACATGTTATAAGTAGGAATACCTACTCATTATATTCCATTTCTGGTGCCTTAGATAACATCACATATATGAGATAATGAAGTGCATGTGTGTTAGCACACATATGTATTGCTTACTCAGAGCTCACTGCTCACACACTTAACACATGTGTCAAGCATGATGGAGGTAGTTTTAAATAATGCACTTTGTAGTAAGCTATCATTTATGATGATACCATAGAAAATGGATTTAAACTATTTCGATGTTGATGACAAAGATTTGCTTTAAAACTGTTTAGTTAAAATCTGTAATTTTCTCATTATATTTTTAATTGGTAATTAAAAGCTTAATTGTTTTATTTGAAAAAATATATTTTGATAAAAATGATGCAGATGAATACTTTTAGGTCTTTCATTCTTCCGTTACATTTATTTATTGATCACAATAAACAAATATTTCATATTTTCTAGCACTCGTATATCAATTCATAGTGTTAGTCCTTCCTGTTAGTAATATTCTCAAAACAAACTGATAATAGATTTAAATGAAATATATTCAATATATGAATATTAATTACACATTATTCCTAACTTTGATTTTTCTATGGTCTATTTCAGAAAGATTTTTAAATATTTTCCTACTGAAGCAAACTGAAATTTTCTTATATTTTTCTAATTATTTATTTGTTATTAACAGTTTAGCCATCTGATATGTGCTTGCATTTCAATATTATTTTGTGTTTGCTAATTTCTTTTAAATTAATCCAGAATTCTACTTAATTAAAACTTACTAAAATCCTACATAAATAAAAGCAACTAAAATCCTTCAGAACATTATTCTACAGTAAGGTTAAAAAAGTGTCATCCAACAACATTTTAATATACTTAATCAAAGTAATAAAATCTAAGCCAATAGTTTATTTAAAGATATATTATCATGAATAATCAGCAATCAGTTGCACAATGAAGATAAATAAGTTTTGATCAGGGCCTGACTTGATTACATGAATGATTACTGAAATGGATGACTAGATAGAGCAAGTTGAAACTGAAGTTTTTATTTTTTTACAGTTTAAAAATGAAGTGCAAGTTTCTCTTCATAATTAATTGACGACCAATTTTATCTCATATTTTTATACTATTTTTACAGTGTTGTGAATAATTTTAACAATAACAGCATATATTGGAACATTTACTTTACTGGTAGTTTGCCTTTGATCCATGAAGTATGAATGGTACTACTTTTCTACTATGTATTTGTATAGTACTTTGTTAATGAGTATAATACAAAGACTGTTGAGAAATTCAAAATGATTGTCTGCTAATGAAATTAACAATTTTACCTCAGTATTAAAAAAACATAGTATTTAGTTATGATCTCATTTATGAACAGAGAAATCACAGTATTTACTAGAATTATTAGTTTTCTTTTTTTGTCTTTTTTTTTATCTACCAAGAAATAGATGCTTTACATGTACTAAAAAGTGCAAATATTTTGCATAAGCAAATGTCTTATAGAGCTAGCAGTACTTTCTCCTCCTTACAAGGGAAGAGAAACCTGTCTCTACACTACTGTAGACTTTCAGCAATTTTATAATTTTCCTTAATGAGTTACCAATTCAGTCTTATAGCAGTTCAAGAGAACAACTGAAAACTAGAGTTCACCATTTTATGTGACTTATCAACAGATTTGGTTTGCAATAAAAACAGAAACTTTAATAAATCTCTAAAACTGTTGCTGCTTTCCATTTTCTTTACTGGAAAATTTGATGACCACTAATGTAAAAGGAGAATTTTAAAGGAAAGAATTAACAAAAAATTTCCTATTTCAAATTCTATTATCAAAAACAAAAACAGCCATCTCTGCAATCACTGCAACCAGTACTAATACTACTACAATTACTACTTTGAGGAAGAACCATATAACAATTGCATTAATAAAGGCACTAGCTGATAAATCTGCTGCTGTACATGAACAATAACTACTATTGCTTCAGCTTTGATGATAGTGATAGCAACAATAAAAGCAAATTTCTCCTCCTAGAATTGAGAACAGATTAAGTGAGGGAAAGAGAGAAAAAAAAAAAACTATACTATAAAACTGAGGAGTAATGTGAAAAATGTAGTAAAGGGGAACAACATGTGTTTGTTCTTGATTTCTAATTATTGATCCCATTTTCAGCGCATTTCTGCTGGTCTCTTTGCTTGGTACTGTCATAACCTCATTGGGTGATGTTTGCTGCCACATCTACAACCACTCTAGTGGAATGCTTTCTATTCATCATCATTGACATTGCAACCTCTATACACATCACAACTCCCAACCATTACTTCCTCCTCCACTTTCTTCTCTTTTCACTTTTATATCATTCTCTTTACTTTCCCTCTTTCTTTCTATTTTAAACAAGCTTAAATTGCTTTTATTATTTCTCAGTTGTTTGATGTTTTTCACTTTTTTCTTACCTTTTTCCTTTCTCATTTCCTTATTAACTAGTTCTCTCTCTTGTTGCAAATTTCATTTTATTTTTTACTTATTTCATCTTTTTTTTAATAATTTTACATTACTTTTTATGTTATTTCATTAGTTTCCATTCTATCCTTCTCCATAAATTTAGTTCAATTAGTTTTCTCTCTCTCGTGGCATCCCATTTCTTTCTTACCTTTTAGATTTGGCATCTAAGCTTCAATGTATTTAAATCAATTATATTTGTTAGTCTGATGTTTTGCAATGAAATAATTAACATTTCATGTTTAAGCAATCAAATTCATTAGCTTATTCTTTATTTCTTTGTTGTATTATATATTGAAAATTATTCACCCAAAAGTATAAAGCTGCATTCTATTCTTGATAAATAGTTATTATTTGTTATATACACTAGCATTTGCCTTTTTCTAACTATAATTATTCGAGTTTTTTGGGGTTTTTTTTTAACATCAGTTTCATTTTCGTTCTGATTTTAACTTTCCCTCTTGCTTCTTTAACTAATGTTTTGTTTATTATTTAATCAGAGGAAGTTTTTTTCTTGTCATTGCATGAAGAATCAGTTAATTTTTAGCTAACTGTATTACAGATGTGGAACCCTACTGCATTTACATTTTGAGTGCAGAACATTCCTCTCAGTTATTTTCCCCTCAACATTCCCTTTATTTTTACATACATTGATCACTTTTTGCCTTGGTGATTGAGTTTTGCCAGTTGACTTAAAGGCCAGATGCACATCAAATGCTACATATTCTATATTTTTGAAATATTTAAACTGATTTTTATCCTCTATGCTTGTTGGTTTTTTAAACACTCTTAAAAGGAATAATTGTGTTCTAATTGCATGGATAGTCTCAGTTAGTCACAGTTTTCCTATACACTATTACAAATGTGATATCCTCCTACATTTAGTTTTAATTATGCTGCCATACATCATTATGAACAGGTATTCATCCATTTCACTAACCTCATCTACCTCCTGTCCAGAAAGCAATTATTCGACTATCATCGTCTCAACTATTAAGCATTTTTTTCTCTATTGTATATTTGGAATAACATGCCTCATCTGTTATTATCATTGTCATCATTATCATCATCATCATCGTCGTAGCAAAAATGACTCACTCACAATGCTTACAGCCATACATTCATTCATACATATATTTACACACACACACACACACACACACACACACACACATATATATATATAATGTATTAATTATTTAAAATAATACATGTTTACTTCTGGTAACTCATAAACAATAGTATACAATTGCCAACCAAAGTTAGCTACACCATACCTACACATATGTGCCCCAATGAATTTCTTTCTTCATAACTTTCAGCAAAGGGATGTTTTCTAATGAAATTTTCTACAGATATACTTCAGATGGTATAGATTCTGATAATATTGGAATTTGTTGTAAAATAAATTTTCCCCACCAAAATGTGATGTGTGTCGGTATGTATGTATGCTATTCCACCAGTTTTTATTTTCATATAAAATTCCAATATAATCATACTTTGTACACTCTGAAAATTATTTGTTGTAATTTTCATTTACAAATACCCATTTTTTGGGAGACAGGTGGGTGTTGTGAGATTTAGGTATTAATCAAGTTTTGTTACAAGCTGATTATATGCATTTACTTTTTATGCAGCTATTCATTTGGAAGTGTATATCCTCTGATATTTTGTGGTGATTAATGCATATCCAGTATGTTTGTGTTTTTTGTCATTACTTTTAGTTATATTCAAGCATCATTTAAATAGATTTTTTGATACTTCTGGCACTGTTGGATTGAATGTTATGTGGGATGGCTGGTGTAATTGTAGTTAGTATTTTATTTTATGTTTAATTAACATTATTGTAATATCTGATCTTTTTTCATTTCTACTTTATAGTCATTAATAGATTGGTTTAATAAGTACTAGTTAAGTGTATGCATATTTCATTTTATTTAAATCTTGTATAGAATAGAAAGTTCTATGTTCCAGTTCTTTTGGGATAATTATATACACTGGATTGTGTTTGTGTGTGTGTGTACATACATATATAAGTGTTTGTATGTACACACAAACATATACACACCCATACATATATATATACATATATACGAAGGTCTTCTTTCAGTTTCCGTCTACCAAACCCACTCACAAGGCTATAGTAGAAGACACTTGCCCAAGGTGCCATGCAGTGGGACTGAACCCAGAACCGTGTGGTTGGTAAGCAAGCTACTTACCACACAGCCACTCCTGCACCTATGACAGTTATGTGAAGAATAACAAGTCTCTCACTGCAGTTCAACATGAGTTTTGGCACCACTTCAACATTCACTGAAATCAGGCTATTCCCACCTGTAACACAATCTTACATTCGGTGAATGCATTTCATACACAAAGTACACTAATGAATAGGAGTCCGGTGGGGGCACCTCATATGGTATGGATCCTGGAAAATGTGGAACATGTCAGACAAGCTTTGATACGGAGTCTGAATCGCTCTGCTTGTAGGCATTCTACTGCGCTTGGCATCAGTAATCAATTGGTAAGGTGTATTTTGCATGATGACCTACATTTCCACCTGTACAAATAGGTCATTGGGTAACAGTTGAGATCATGGGACTATGTAGAATAGCTTAACACGTCAGATGGAAGCAATTTTTGAGGCAAATGACAACCTTATTTTGTTAATGTGTGATGAAGCTCATTTTTATCTCAATGGCATGGTGAATCAACTGAACTATTGTTATTGGGTTCTTGAAAACCTGAAAGAACTGCATGAAGAACCACTAGACAGCCCAAAAGTGATAGTCTGGTGTACTGTTGGAAAAGCTGCCATCATTTGTCCTTACTTTTTTGAAGACGATAATGGAAATGCTGTCACTGTGACCTCTTGTCCAAGGTTCCACGATAAACAACTTCTTTGTGCCTGAATTATGATGAAAATGTATGCATATTGATGTGTGTGGTTTCAGCAGGTTGGGGTGACAGCCTACACACCCAGAGCATCAATGGACGTTCTTCGACCTCTCTTCAGTGACTGCCACATTTCCAGGTTTGCTGACATTCCTTGGCCTCTTTGGTCCCCTGATTTGTCCATATGTGATTATTCCTTGTGTGGAAACCTCAAGACACATGTATGTGCACACAAGCCCCATACATTGGATAATTTGAAGGAAGATATTCACGTAGAAGTCATCCAAATCAAGAAAGCAATGCTGGAGAGAGTGGAAGTCAACTTCCGAGAATGCCTTCAGAAACGTATTAATGAAAACGGACACGACATGATAAATGTTGTTTTGCCCACTTAATTTTGACAAATGTTAATTCAATATGAACACATTGAAGCCAATAAAATTTGTTTGTAGCTAAAATTAATGATTTTGTAAATTTTTCAAACACATTCGTCCTCTGTGCCCCACCCTGTACACACACACACACACATATATACAGGGGTTGGACAAAATAATGGAAACACCTTAAAATTTCAAACAAATTTATTTTAATATGGGGTAGGACTGCTTTCACAGTAATTACAGCTTGAATTCTATGAGGTATGGACTCGTACAAAGTTTGAATTGTTTCCAAAGGAATTTTTGTCCATTCTTCAGCTAAAACAGTCTGCAGTTCTTGTAGTGATGATGGTGGAGGATATCAACTCCTTACTTGTTTTTATAAAATGCACCATAAATGTTCAATAATATTGAGATCTGAGGACTGTGGTGGCCAGATAAGATGTTCAACCTCACTAGAATGTTCCTCATGCCATTCAATAACAAATTTAGCAGTGTGAATTGGTGCATTATCGTCCTGAAAGATTGCATTTTCCCCCGGAAACAGTTCTGCAACCATAGGATGAATTTGATCAGGATATAGTTTTGATTATTAATTCTGCCATGAAGGGAAACCATTGGGCCAGCAGATTTCCAAGATCTGCACCCCACCCTCCAGATCATCACAGATCCTCCTCCATTTTTAACATTTGGAAGAAGGCAGTCTGGGTCAAATGCTTCTTTTGGCTGTCTCCACACATATACTCAGCTGGTGGTCAGAAATAGGGTAAAGAATGACTTGTCCAAGAAAATAACCTTCTTCCACTGCTTAGGGACCAATTCTGTAGGATTTTACTCTACTCTAAAAACTTTGCAATGTTTATTTTTGAAAGTAGTGGTTTTTTTATGGCAGCCCTCCTGTGAAATGCAGCTTTGTGCAGCTCCCAGCAAGCAGTTTTTGTGGAAATTGTGTTCTCAAGGTGGTTATTAAGCTCTGCAGTAATTTTGTGAGCTATTCTTTTGTGGTCCTTTCTAACAATTTGTGTAAGAGTCTGACAGTCCCTATCTGAAAGTTTTGGATTTCTTCCAGAGTTTTCTTTTGATGAGGAGGTTTTTCCCTCTTTCTCAAAGGCTTTCATTACTTTCAAGACTGTACTTCTTGATACAATAAGCATTTCAGCTGTTTCCGTTACCCTAGCACCTGCCATACAAGCACCAACAATTTGACCTCTTTGAAAGTCCGATATATCAGTCATTTTAATGAATTTTAATTACCTTTTTCTGATGATATCTGAAAAGAAACAGCAATTTTAGCAAAGCATATTAAGCAACACTAATAATAAATAAAAAAAACATAAAAATAAACAAGCTTTTGACAGTTTTATAGATATTTCAAAATTACGCAACTATGATGCTAGGTATTTCCATTATTTTGTCTGACCCCTGTATATATATATATATATATATATATATACCATCATCATCATTGTTTAACATCCATGTTCCATGCTGGCATGGGTTGGACAGTTTGACAGGATCTGATGAGTCCTAGGACTGCATCATGTTCCAATGTCTGCTTTGGCATGGTCACAATGACTGGATGTCCTTCCGAATGTCATACTTAACAGTATGTACTGGGTACACTTTTTTTTGTGTCACATGCACTACTGAGGTTGGCAAGCAACTTTCAGGACTTTGAACCCTGAGGAAGGTGTGGTGTCAGCTTCATGCTAGGGGAATAAGGGGTTAAACTATGAGAAGAGGAAGTTAGAGCAGGTTCTTGTAGAGGATCTGCATGTCTATTCACATTTGGTTGAAAGGGGAGAGAAAGAAAAGAAAAAAACGATCTGTAGGAGCTACAAAGAAGTAGATATTAAGAATGAAATGCTCATGTGACCCCACAGAGCACAAAATGAGTAGAAGTTGGAGGGTTGGTGTTTTGGCAAGATTATATGGGGAGCAGAAAATGAGTGGATGGGGAGACAGACTGTAAAATTTGGGTAGGATTAAAGGTTGGACGAACTATATGCCGTAAGTTAAGGAAGATAGAATATTGCAGAAGTGAGCAGGGTGGGGTGACCAGCTAGCAGGATAACAATGATAATACAATGGGTATGGGGAAGATGAGAAAGAAATGATATGGTTGGGTATTCTATCATCTATTATGATATATACTGTGTAGTGATACATTCATAAATAGTGATACCCTTTCAACTTTTTCACTGAGTTCTGTTTTGAAAGACCTCATTTGTTACTGCTTCATTTTAAATTTATGTCAGCTAAATGCTTATTCTTTTGGAATTTTCTTTTTATTATAAGTGTTAATTAATGCTATCTGAAAGAATGTCTTTGAGACTACTATTTCATTAAAAAATCTTAGTTCAGGATCTGCTGCATAGTTTTCAGTACTTGATGCTTCCAAAGTTTTCTTCAGATGAAAATCTATATCGTTTAGAAAAAGATATTACACTTTTAAACTACTAATATGTGAAAACTGCTTTATGGAAAAGATAATATTGCTATTTTTTAATCAATACTACAAATATTTTATTGTAAAAAAACTGAAGATATCAGTAAATACTAATAAAGCATTTTGATTGGGATTGCACAAGGGTTCTTTTAAGTAGTTTATTTTTATTTTAGTGGCTTTGATAATTCAAGTAAGGTAACTCATTCCATTGACACACATGCATTTGCATGCTGACTTTTAAACTCATGTAAATAAACATGACAGTCACAGAATTCAAGGCAAATGTTAATAGTATATGTGCAGATACAGAGGAGAAATTTGACCATCTTCAAATAACTCCACTAAATGATTCAGGTGCAAATAAACATCAAGCCAATCACAAACCACGCACTGTTACAGGAAAACTTACTTCTGACAAGGCGAGAACTTCCTTCTTGTCTGGTACAAAATTTTAGGACTGCCACCTTAACATTAGTACAAAGAAATGAATGTCTGGAGATATTGTAAAGGTATGAGAAAGGAGACAGTAAGATGTGTAAGCATCAACCAGGCTCTTCACAAGCAAAGAATACAGGAACAAATACTTCTGAATAGGTGATAACTTTGGGGTAGGAGTAACAAGGGTTATTGTACAGAAATGGATACAATAATTGAAGTAGAGAAATGGGAAAACATAATTAAGCATAGTATAGTCACAGGCAGCACAACGGCAATGAAGCAGAATCAAGCAGAAAATATAATGGTGCTATGCTATTGAAAAGAGCACTAAAAAAACTAGAAGACAGACTTGGAAAGAATGGTAAAAAGGGAAAAGAAAGGATCAGTACTAAATATCTTAGAGAAGTTAGACATCAGGTATACTTGGTAAGGAGGAAAACTGGAAGTAAGAAGTTTGCTTATGTTTTACAGTGTGAGAATAAAAGATGTAAAGTGTTTAAATTGCAAAGCCGCAATATTGGTGTAAATCAGGACATTTATTTTCATAATATTTGTCCAGTATGATAACAACATAACTGACTTCACCAAGAAGAGAAATTCATAGAAATTCTACTTCAGAATTTGCTGAAAGAGGAGTGTGTGTGTGTGTGTGTGGGTTGTCTAATCAATATTGCAAAAGTATAGCAGTCAGAGAAAGAAGTGGATGTATAACACCAGTGAACTAATATCACATTTATTTATATTTTATACAGACTCATGTATAATGCTTGTCACTATATATGGCAATTAAATGCTTGAGAAAAATATGTTACATGTATAAATGGTCTAACTTTTCTTTAAAATAATCTTTGAGAAATAATCTAAAAAAAGTGAAATCAGCATTAATGGGATGGGAAATGTAAAAAAATGACATACATTTCTTATATTACCAAAACAAATATTATGAAGCACTTTTTATTTCTATTTATTTTTTTGAAAGTTTGTTTTGATTTCTAAGTTTGGGTATTGAGGATTCTCTGTTAAATATGACTGAATTTCATTATATACATTTGGTCGTCTTGATTTTGTTTAATTCTTGTTGAAAACCAGACATATGTCTCCAGTTATAAACTGCCTTACTTTCATTTTTTTTTTGTAATGGTTACTTTAAGCAAAGAAATCAAATGTGTCTTGTTTTCAACAACACTAGCTTAATAAGTTAACTAAATGATTTTAATGATAGCGTTGAGGAATGAAAGAACAAAAGTATTTTTTAATTATGCAATGTGTATATATAATGTAATATAATGTTAAAATTATTTAAAATAAGCAGAAATTTTTTAATGTAAATATTATGTATATTAAATATTAAACAATATATATTGCTTGTGCTGCTTCTAATTCATATTTGAATTAAATGATATATTGATCAGATGTTTACAGCTGGAATAACTTTGTGTTATTACCTTATTATACATGTTGGTCACTGAAAAACAAAATTTTAAGGTTTATATGTTCTTGTAGCAGCATATGTACACAATCTGAAATATGTCGTAGTGTATATACAGAAAATAAGTACACTTTGTAATTTTGCAGTTTCCATTTCACCATTTTTATCTGAATTATTTTGATTTATTAGTAAAATAGTAAACAACAATGGTATGCTCATAAGATAGTATCACATAAGGTAAACAACCTTGAGTGATATAATGTTATGGGCACACTTATATGATTTGATCTTATGGCACATTTATAAGATATGACGAACATTTAATGAAGTGTCACTATCATTCAAAAATCTAACTATATCATAGTGATTCAATTTCTTCAATACATATTGGTTAGCTTTGACAATCGATATAAGTTATGGTTAAGTACTTACACATGGAAAAATGGGTAACATTAAGTTCTCATGTATAATATGCACCCATAATTTTTAGATTTAAAAATATGATGGGTGGGGATGTGAACATTATGTAGGAATAAATACAATACTTCTCTTAGTAACAAAGCAATTCTCTCTTATATACAAAGTGTGATATTGCAAAGCATGTAAAGCATTGAGAAGGGCTGGGAAAAAGATGAAGCAAGCATAGTGAGAGAGAGAAAGAAGAAATAATAACATCCTGGTCAACATCAATCCCCTCAGTATTATTTTTGTCTTGCTTGTCCAAAACAGTGAGTTTTCTTCAGTACAGCATGTTGCCTATTGTCATGGTCAGTTACCCTCCCCTATTGTATATTTTATACTAAGATTGACATACATATCTGTTTGTGTTTAAAAAACCTGAAAATAAAGCACCCTGTTGAGAGCAACTGTAATTTAGCAGGTGGTATTACATATTTACTAATGCTGTAAAAGACCATTTTTTTTAAAGACTGTTTTTGATCTGCTTATCACAAGAATAATCACTTTGTTCTAGAACAAAACTGCAAATTCATTAACTTGTTTATTATTTGGAATAAACTTGCTAAAGAATCAACTACTGACATTTTGAATACAAGGTTTAATGTATCTGAACATATGCTGAATATTGATTATAAATCAAAATTGTTTTTGATTTAGATAAATTTTTGGTTACAGATGTCACTTTTTATCTATCAAAATTTCAAAATATCAACCAATTAATGCTAAAACTGTCTTCTAGGTAAGTTAATTATTAATGAAAGAATTGAATATCTGTTGTTTCTGTTATTACTGTTGGATTTAAAGGTTAAAATGTGTAGAGTTTATGGTAACTGATGAAGAGCATGTTAATGATAAGTCTGCTAATTTATTTGGTCATAAGAGTACTGAAGTTTCTGTTTCAGTATATTTGGGATAATTCAGCATGATATAGTGTATCCTCTCTAAGTTTTACTTGAGTGAGTTTTTGTATTTAACTCAACTCTCCAGACTTTGTGTTACTTAGAACAAATAGTTTGATTAGCTGTTGAGAGTCAAACATAGCATTAAACCAGTTATAATACACAAACTAATGACCCTATGGCTTAACCATCTATGACATTCTGATATTCCAATGAAGAACAGTCAAAGACTGTAGTGATGTATCTACCAACATTGTCTTCCATTACTCTCTGCCATGACTGTTTCTTCTTTCTTACCGGCTTTCAACACTGATCCTCTCTTCTGCCACCTTCTTCACCATGCTTTTGTCCAAAGCATTCTTCCATACTCCCACTCACTCTGGTTCTCTCTCTGCTCCTTTCACTTTTGGCTACATTTCTTTGAACAAATAGAGATACTGTAGAGCAAAGCGTTGTACCATGATAAAATGCATCTATTACAATATTGGTTTGAGAGGGCCATCTAGTCTGATTGAAGACATAACACTCTAGTTTTGCTTCCACAATAAAATGTACTCAATACATTCTGAAAGTTTCAGGAACAGCATTATGCTATAGACACTATGCATACATGAAACATACAAACGTGTTTTGACCTTCCAACCATCTAGAAGAATCGATCTGAGAGGGTGGATAGTCACTATAGCAGCACTGATGTAAGCAGGAATGGTTTTCCTGTCAGTGAAAAGTAAGTTTCATAAGATTAGACTGAAGTATAATCTATAAGAGATGGCTTAGAGAAAAGATTTTACGAGCCAAATTTTGCCAAAAGTTTCATAGATATCAATTGCTGCACATTATTTACATTATTTACAAATATTTGTCCTCATCTTGTTTGTTGTTATCCCGACGTTTCAGCTGATATGCCCTCCAGCCTTCATCAGGTGTCTTGGAGAAATTTTGAACCTGGTTCTCATTCCTAGGGTAATTTTTTATGTTGTTATTATTATTATTATTCAGGTCACTGCCTAGAATCGAACTCAGAATTTTGGGGTTAGTAGCTCGCACTCTTAACCACTATGCCTGTCGGCAATTATGGAGTTTATTTTAGGGTTTATAAATCTAATATTTTCCTATCCTTCCTTAATACCGGTTCCCATATGCTGTTCATATCTGCACTCAGTCTGCTTAGGAGGTTGTGGTGTCCAGGCAGTGACCTGAATAATAATAATAATAATAATAATAATAATAATATCGAAATCTCCCCAAGACACCTGATAAAGGCTGAAGGGTATATCAGCCGAAATGTTGTGTTAACAACAAACAAGATGAGGACAAATATCCGTCAATAATGTACTTAATTCCTCATCTCTTAAATATAGAACTGTATTATGCTGCAGTCTTAGTTTCAACGTGTTTCTTATAACTAGATTATGGAAAATATATAACTTGGGTGTTTTCCAGGATCTATACTAGTCATTTTCTTTTAATCTTGCTATAGACAAATCCCATTGTGTTTAAACTTGAAAAAAGAGAATGCATGTTCTACTTTAAAGTTAAAATTTCGTGTAGCACATGTGATGATATACTCTGTTTAGAACTTTCAGTTATGTATTATTATTCCTGTATTATATGCCTCTTGTTGAACTATTTGCTAGATATTAAATCTCATCTTTGTTGATTGTTTACCTCATAATGGTATAGTTTCCTTCTTGCTTAATATTTTGTTTATGAATGATATTAAATGACCTGAAGATATTTTAAACAATTATTTTATATCTATTTTAGAAAGAGATTTGATTTTTATATTAAATCTTTCTCCTTTTCTTACTTTCTTTTCTGATTTATTAAAAAATTTTCCCTAAATATTATTCTTTTGTTTGAAATGCTTAACAATGAGAGACATAGTCTAAAAAATGTTATGATTCCATACTTTTCTGAAGTGAGAACATGTGTTTTACATTATTTTTTGTAACATTTAAATGTAAGCAATACCTTATTTAAATTGACAATTTATATTTCTGAGTGTTTCTTTTTTCTTTAAAACTAGCAATTTCCATTGATCCAAAAATGCTTTCACATTCAAGAATTATTTCATTACATGGATTTGTTTTGTTTCCAAGTTAAATTAAAACCAAATAACCAAGAATTTCTTTCTGACTGCTATTTGGGTTGGGGATTAAAAAAGAACATCAATTGCATTTTTTTTACCTCTTTTGTGAACAACCATACAATCAACACATTCATATAAATTGTAACGATGTGACTTATTTATCAAATTGCTTTCACTTTTGAGTCAATTTGATCAGTTGTTTATTTTGTTGGATTTTATTCATTGGTAGTTTCTTTTGTAATATCATTATCAGCACCAGCAGCAGCATCATTTAACGTCTGTTTTCCATGCTGGCATGGGTTGGCTGGTTTGACTGAGGTTTGGAGTGCCAGTGACTGCACCAGGCTCCAATCTGATCTGGCAATGTTTCTACTGCTGGATACCATTTCTAATGCCAGCCACTCCACACTGACTTACAATCTGAAATGCTTCAGCTCTTTGGTCCTCATATCGCTGGACTTTGGCAAACTTCTTTTCTGCTTCATCCTTGGCTATCTATACCTGTCGCCCAGCTTCCCTTCTGGCTATCTGGAACAGTTCCCTACTACCCCACCCTTCCAAGCTTTCCAGGCCTGTTTCTTGGCTCTAATGGCTTTGTCTACCGCATTATTCCACTACCACATTACTCTAGGTCTGGAAGGAACTTTGCACCATCCACAGACTTGGCCTGTGGCACTCAGTAAGCTGTCTCATAGGAATTTCCAGCTGCCTTCTATGTCCGAGGTCTGTAGCTCCTCCTCCCTCTCATCAAATTTCTTGATGAGGATGTCCCTAAATTTCTGACCATGTGAAGGGTTCTTTAGCTTCCAAATCCTTCTCTTCTGGATTCGTCTGCTTCTTGGCATCCTTCTGGCCTCGAGTCTTAAGTCACACTAATGACTAGTGTATGCTGAGAGGTACATTCTTCACCTGAGAGGGTCTTTGTATTTAAGAGCAACCCTGTGTCCCGCGGTCTGGTGAGAATGAAATCAATCTGGCTAGCAGAGTCACCTGATTGATAGGTTATCAGGTGGCTGTCTGAAGTTAGTGTTGCAGATTAAAAGGTTACATGCATCACAGAACTCCAGTAGCCTATTTCCTTCATCATTTTGGGAGCCTATACCATGGCTTCCGTGTACACCAGTAAAGATACTGGATTGCCACCCAACATGCCCATTAAAACCTCCAGCCGCAAAGATGAGGTCATTGTCACTTATCTTTGAGGTAGCCTGTAGATGGGTATCATAAAAATGGTCCTTTTGATCATTTGGTAGGCCCACTTGTGGGGCGTGGGCAGAGATAATTGTAGCTGTGCTGTTCTGCAAAAAGGTGTGCATTATTCATGTATTTATGTATTGCATTATTTATGTATTGTAATTCCTGAAAATAAAGCTTCTAAAGAAAATTTTTAATATAAGATATACAGTATGTTATTCTAAAGTTTTTGAACATATCCACCTATTTCCTTATTTCAGCTTGTAGCAGTTAATAAAAGCTGTGAACATTGCCTTTCCTCTTTTGAACTAACTAATTGAAAGATACATTAATAGTAACTGTCTATTCAAATATTTCAGATATCTTTAATTTAGAAAGTGCTTTGACTGATTGTTTTTTCAAATGAAACCTAGTTTACTATTTACTGATTATTCAAAAGGTTTTTGTGTGAAATATAATCTATAAAGTAATTTATTTTACCAGTATACAAAAGAACACTTAATGATTAGCTTAATCAGAGAAAAAAAAATTGAAGAATTAATCATTTGAACATTCCCGACCCCATTGAAATATAAATACATCCTCTTCAATTAGTGGCATCAAACATATCTTAAAGGATATACTTTTCATATTGTTATATAAACAGTTGAAACACTGTCCAATGAAATTTCTAAATCTATCACATATTAGAATATTTTCTCTGTAGACAGATAAAAAAAATATTTGAGGTTTATTAGTTAAATATATTAAATAGATAATATTTTTGCTTGATGCTTGACATATTTATTTACAAACACAAATATTTCAGTGAACTCTGTTTACCATATTGCTTGGAACAAACATTTACATTTATTGTCTCATTGATTATGTCTTTTCAAAGAATGTAACACACACACACACACACACACACACACACACACACACACACATATATATATATATGAATCTGAAGTTATAAATAATGTATAAGAGACAGTGTATACAACTGACCAAATATGTGGCTAAAGAAAAGTGCTGATATTCTATTATAGTATCTAAAGTTTGAGCAGACTGGAAGATGTCTAGTGAGTTGTTGAGTCTATTTGTTACTAAATAATTATGTTTCTGTAATAAATGTAGGTTATATTATTGATGTCAGCTGTGTATTGCAGAACGACAAAAGAACTTCAGTTGTAAAATCAAATAACAAGCAGCAATTGGTGAAAAACTAGATTGATCCTTGTCATATACCTTGTGCATAATTTAAGTGCAAATAAAATGAGAACTCCATTGAGTATCAAAATCAACTGTTGATACGGACATAATCTGCAAGCAGATAATACCATGAATTTTTTAATCAAATACAAATATTTTCAAACCTACAATATTTTGGTATAAACCAGGAAACAGAAAAGGGAGATGTAAAAGGAGCAGGGATGTCTAGAACAACTAACATCAACCAATTTGAATACAAGTTTACTACAACATTCTGGAAATCAATTAGATAAATATTATTTATTGGATTATTTTGGATGAGCTAACAGAAATATAAGTGTAACTGCATTGGCTGTGAAAAGTGAAATAATAAAACAATGAAACTATAGTCAAATATTGGGAAAAGTTAAATAGACTTGGTGAACAAAAATAGTGTAGACTAAATTGATTAAAGGAAGTCAGAAGTGATAGAATTATAGTTTAGTTCAATCGTTTTCTTAAACTTACTATTCTCAAAAATGTCTTTCAGTACCTTATGTTTATACTTCATTATCTTTTAAATCCTTTGTTATAAACGTTTTAAAACTACCATCCTGGCATTATTTTATACGAAAAACACTTCTTTCTTCTTAGTTGAGAAAGGAATTATTATGGTTAGAGTGTTAGTGAAAAAATATTGATGTGCGGCTGAACTTTATCTTTGCTTCTTCATAGACTATATGCTCTGCTTTAAATATTTTTACTAATCTGACAATAATAATGACCTCAAGTACTTATTTTAGGCAACTCTTTAGAACAGAACTTTAGCTCACAAAATTTGAGATACATAATTACTCTTACTAAGATGAATTTCTAACATTTGATTAAATGCTCTATGCACTTGACAATTGCTGTTATTCTTTACAAATTTTGCAGTCCTTTATTTTACATAAATACTTTTTTCTTCTGTTTTGCAGGCTTTGGGCTGAAGTATTTCGGGTTCATGGAGATGGGGAGTACATGCGATGGGAACGTGTATCAGATGATGTGGTGCCTGTGAACATATCCTGTATTGAAGATACTCCGGACACAATATTTCAAATAACTGCTTACAATCGACATGTGGAGAAAATATTTGATGTTAAAATAGTCCAGCCAGGTAAGTACCTAAGCATCTGGATATAAGCAATTTTGTATGTTACTCTTCTTGAGTTCTAGTTTCTAGGTTTTATTAGAAAGGACATAAATGTATAAAGTAGAAGGAGAAAATGAGAGACCAATTTCCATTTCCAAATGCTGCACTTATTAAAAAAAGATAAATGTACTTCAGATGTACATGAAATAAATTTCGAAAGAAAACATGTAAATTTATAGATATGCTATTATTTCTTAATAAATATCATTTCATTGCCTATAATCTTTTCCAAAAATGATTAGTATTCTGTTGGTATATTAATATTACATGAAAAGGTATCAGAATACACTTTGAGAGACCAATTCAAATGTATTGCCAACAAAACAATTACTTCTTTGGTATCATAATTTTCCTATGAAGAATTCTTTATTCCTTATTTATTTGATTATAGAACTGGTAAAAGAAAAAAGAGTAACTAAAAAGGGCTGCACCAAATTAACTGAAACTATAGGAATAGTTCTCGTAGTTAATTACTGAAATTAAAACATTTTTTCCATGCAATCTAGTTATTGTAGTGAAATATCAATACATCTTACTTCAGTTGATCAAGATTCAAAGTATTTTGTTTTTTATTGTTTTACCTTATTTCTCACCCACAGTTTTATTAATCAGATATTTCCTTTGTGTGTGTGTTTATGTGTATGTGTGTATACATATATGTATGTATATCATTATCATAATCATCATCACTTAGTGTCTTCTGTCTGGATGTTTTGACAGGATCCAATGGGTCAGAGGATCACGTCTTGCTCCAGTGTCATAGTTTTGGCATGATTTTTACAGTTGGGTGATCTTCTAACATCAATAACTTTACAGGGTGTATTTAGGTGCTTTTTACTTGGCAAGTTAAGAGATTGGGTGGATGCCTTAAGCAGTTGTTGAGAGGTTAAAGTATGATGAGGAGAGTAGGAACAAGTTTGCTGTTTGTAAGGGAGATTCATAATTACCTTGTAGAGAAGATTCATACCTCCAGTTTCACCCATATGAATGAGGGAAACTGCAGTAGGAACCCAAAAGAAGTAAATACAGTGATGACAAGTTGGCAGAACTTATCATGATGTTGACATGCCAAGAGATGTATATGGGATGTATATAATGTGGATACAAAAGAATCAAGGAGAGTGGTGAGTCAGGATGTAAGATAGTTGGAGGAGAGTGAAATTGATATAAACCTGTGAAAGAGGTCAGGTGTATATAGGAGATGAAGGTTGTGAATGGTGAACAAGGATGGTCAGTATGAGTGTATACAATAAGAATTATATACACTCATACTAATTGAGTTCAGAGAAGAGAGAATGGTGACTAATAATACACAGATGGAAATATAGCATATAGTAACAGATTTGTTTTCATTGCTTACATCTGCAGAATAATATGGGATTGGATGGGGTTGTGTTTGGTAAGAATGAAGAATAGATGTCTATAGAAAATAGCTGAGGTCAGAGGTTACAAGTGGGGGAAACTGAAAAATGGATATGAACAAGGAGTATGTGTGGGGAGTATTGGAAGTAAAAACAAGGAATGGATATCAATAGGAAGTAGCTTGGGTAAGTGACCCAATCATCTGGGTGGAGGTGGGTCTATATTATGTGCATTATGAGTTAGCAACCTGAGTCATAATATGCTAGCAAGGCTGGGCAAGTCTTTCTGAGTACTGTGTAAGGCCAATTATCCTTTGTTATCTCTTATGCAAGTCTCAGCAGCCTAAGATCATCCTTCATCCATCCTACATCTTCATGGATCCTTTCCATTACGTATACATGTGCATGTATATTTAGACTGGTTGGCTGGCAAGTAAGCATGCATATGTACATACTTATCTACATGCATGCATGCATATCTAAAACCTGCCTACACATATACATACATACATACATACATACATATTTACATACATATGCACATCTCCATGTAATTCCATAACTACAATCATATTAGGGCATAACAAATATATTTCAACTTGCCTACCTCATTGCAATGTGTGTCAACACTTTCTCTACCAACTTCTTTATCTGCTCAGATTATATCTCTGATTCTATTTTATGCACTTTTATGCCTCTAACCATACACGCCTCTACAAAGATGACATTATATCGTTCAGCTCCAACTTCTACAGTCAGACATCCTTTGCATTCAGTTTCAATACTCTAAGCAAATATGACAGTTTTCACAAACTAAGATATTTATTCATCATAAAGTGTGTGTATGTGTGTGTGTTGGGGACTGGGAAAAATATCATGACAATCTAGTGTCAGTTACCAGCACTAAAACGTAGATACTACTTACCTACAAGGAAATGTGTAAATACGTCTACTATTCCTTAGGCAAAATGTACAACTAAAGCCTTTACACTTCCTTCAAACGTTAGTCTGAGAATCTTTGTTGACCTCTCATAATGGTCATACATAAGAATGCCACTTAATGAAGGTCGCAAAACTTCCCTTTCAACATCAGAAAATACAACCACTTGTATAAGTTGATTTTATACAAAGCACACGGAGCAGGCATGTCATGCTCATTCACATTCTGATCTGCATTTTTTTCTAAGCAAATATCCAATGTTATAATAACATGCAAACTATAGAGCCTATTTTTCCTTTTCTGAGATGAATCCTATTTCTCTGAACATTGCTATCTTCACCTAAACTGTCTTTCTTTGCTTCTTCCAACTAGTATTTTGTCTCATGGACATCTGCTTCACCCTAGAACAGGGCAAAGTTTCCTAGAAATATATCAGATGTTTTCTTATATAAATTCTACATTTATAAATTTTCTTAAGCTTTATAATCTCAATGAAATTTCACTATATAAAATATCAAATGTTGGTTTTGAAGCAAATGTAGCTGTGTATTATCTTATTAATTATAATGTAGCCTGTTAGTAATTTTCAAGTGAAAAGTGCTGATGTATCTTTTAATAAAAACACTAACCAGCAAATTTGATTTGATATCTTCATATGCTGAAAAAGTCAAGAGTCATATATTGCTGAGTTAGGTCCTCTTGATGATATTTCTTACGTTTTAACTATATCTTAGTCCAAGCCACTTTTGATTCTCAGTCTATTGAATTTTAAGTACATTATAATGGAAGTACCTTTTTGCTGCATGGTTTAGAGCAGTTAGGGTGTTGCACTCATGATTGCGAGATTGTGGTTTCGATTTCCAGACCGAACGTTGCATTGTGTTCTTCAGCAAAACACTCCATTTCGTGTTGCTTTGTGACCATTTTGTCATCTGACATGTGGCACATGGTGCACCTGTACAGGTAATGTCAATTTGATGGAATTAGTGAGCTTATGTGAACACAAACATTTGATCAATATAAACAAATCATTTGTATGGTCTAACAATGAGAGAGTCCGTTCTGGTGACAAAGGGCCTCTCACTCAGAGTAAAAGGCAGACTGTATAATGCATGTGTATGAACAGCCATGCTACATGGCAGTGAAACATGGGCTGTGACTGCTGAGGACATGCGTAAGCTAACAAGGAAAGAAACCAATCTGCTCCAATGGATGTGTATGTCAGTGTGCTTACTCGACAGAGTGTAAGTACCTTGAGAGAAAAGTTGAACCTAAGAAGCATCAGTTGTAGTGTGCAAGAGAGATGATTGCGCTGGTATGGTCATATGGTGAGAATGGATGAGGATAGCTGTGTGTAAAAGTGCCACACCCTAGTAGTTGAAGGAAACTGTGGAAGAGGTAGGTCCAGGAAGACCTGGGATGAGGTGGTGAAGCATGATCTCCAAACATTAGGCTTCACTGAGGCAATGACTTGTGACCGAGACCTTTGGAAATATGCCATGCGTGAGAAGACCCGGCAAGCCAAGTGAGACCATAATCCGAGGCCTCTGCCAGGGTGTAGCCAGCCCACTTATGTGTACCTTTCCTTCATTGGACACTAAACTTGGCTTGCGAAGACCTGTTGAGGCAAGTGAAAGCGAAATTGTGATGGCACCTGTACCAGTGGAGCGCTAAGAGTACCATTCGAGTGTGAGCGTTGCCAGAGCAGCTGTCTGGCTTCCGTGCCAGTGGCATGTAGATAGCACCATTTGAGTGTGATCATTACCAGCGTCGCTTTCATGACACTTGTGCTGGTGGCACTTGAGCAGACATCATCGCGAGGTTGTTGCCAGTGCTGCTGGACTAGATCCTGTGCAGGTGGCACGTAAAATACACCATTTTGAGCGTGGCCATTGCCAGTACTGCCTGACTGGCCTTTGTGCCAGTGGCATGTAAAAGCACCAACTACACCATCAGAATGGTTGGCGTTAGGAAAGGCACCCAGTTGTAGAAACTCGGCCAAATCAGATTGGGGCCTGGTGTAGACATCTGGTTCACCAGTCCTCAGTCAACTCGTCCAACCCATGCTAGCATGGAAAGCGGATGTTAAACGATGATGATGATGATGATGATGATGATGATGATGATATATATATATTGTGGCTGATGCTGGTATCACATAACTGGCACCTGTGCTAGTGGCACGTAAAAAGCACCTTTTAAGCATTGGGCCTCACAGAGACAAAGTGGTCAATACCGGTGGCATGTGAAAAGCTCCATTCGAGTGTTGGGCCTCACGGAGGCAATGACTGAGACCTTTGGTATTATGTCGTACTTGAGAAGAAGACCAATCAAGCCAAGTAAAATCACAGTCATGGCAGATACTGGTGTCACACAAATGGCACCCATGCTGGTGGCATGTGAAAGCACCCATTACACTCTCAGAGTGGTTGGCATTAGGAAGGGCATCCAGCTGTAGAAACAATACCAAATCAGACTGGGATCTGGTGCAGCCTTCCAGTGTACCAGCCCTGGTCAAACTCTTCAACCCATGCCAGCATGGACAATGGACACTAAATGATGATGATGATGATGTGTGTGTGTGTGTGTGTGTGTGTATATTGATTAACAGATAATACTGGCCAACAAATTTTTTGTTGCATTGCTATCAACACTTGGTATTACCTAATTTGAGTGCATAGATTTCAGATCTGAAGTTGGTTATTTTCTAGATGCTCTAACATTTTTGCAATCAAGGTATTTCAAAATCTCAAAATTTTATCTTCATCACATTGACATCATAATCTATCAGGAGAAATATGTGATTAAACTCTTTAAATTAGCTGGGTAATAAAAAAGAAAATGCAGAATAGTAAAAATTTATTCAAGAACACAATTTAAAACACTTTCTGGATTTCACAGGAGGGCTGCCATCAGAAAACCACTACTTTCAAAAGCAAACGTTGCAAAGCATTTAGAGTGGAATAAAAACCTACAGAATTTGTCCCTAGAGCAGTTGAAAAATGTTATTTTCTCGGATGTGTCATCCTTTACCTTATTTCCAACTACCAGCCGAGTATATGTGTGGAGGCAGCCAAAAGAAGCATTTGACCCAGACTGCCTTCTTCCAACTGTTAAACATGGAAATCTGCTGGCCCAATGGCTTCCCTTCATGGCAGAATTAATAGTCAAGACTATTTAAGCATTTTATCTGATCAAATTCATCCAATGTTTGTGGAACTGTTTCCGGAGGGAAATGCAATCTTTTAGGATGATAATGCACCGATTCACACTGCTAAAGTTGTTACTGAATGGCACAAGGAACATTCTAGTGAAGTTGAGCATCTTATCTGGCCATCACAGTCCCCAGATCTCAATATTATTGAACATTTATGGTGCATTTTATAAAAAGGATCATTGGATTCTGAAAGTATTTCTTGACTTCCATCAGTCCCTTGCTCTTGGTTGCTATCCACATTGTCAGATGGAGAAAATCTTTTAAAACCTGGAATTGGTTGCTAATCAGAGTGCAGAGAGGTCGGATTGCTGAGTGAGTACTAAGGACATGAGATTTTTTTTTGTCTATTTTTTTCTTGCCAATACCCTTTGTATTGACAAGACAAAAATAGCAGTCATTTGTGTGCTTCTTCAGTTCTTGCCAGGTCATAAGAATTCTGAAAGGAAAACCCTTATGTTACCATTTTGTCCAGTCATGTAGTATTTCCTCGCAGTTATGACACACAATACATGGAGTCCATTTCTTGTTTTGGTCTCCAAGAGTAAGTCCTAAGCACACTTAGTGCTATATTGTACCTTTGATGAATAAGCATGAAGCATCCACAAATGTAACAGAAAGTATCCAGCTTGTTGGTACATTGATGTCTCTTTGTAGTCATGATCATATCTAAAAGGGAAAGAAAATAATTTTAATGTCTCTGTTGACAACATAAACGTATAAGTAATTAAAATGACTGAAAATGGCTAGAATGCAGAATTTAAATTTGCAGGAAAACTAGAGCATGTAGAACATAATCATTTTCAGATTTTAATTTAGCAGGTTAAAAACAGTAAGAATTAGTAGAAAAAATCTTATGCAATTGAGATTTCAAAAAAAATCTGTTGTCTTGTGTTATTAATATTCTTTTCTTTCTCAATAAATTGTAGACATCTTAAAATTCACAAAGTTGCCCTGATAAAATGTGAAGAAATCTTAACATCTATCTTAATGTTTATGTACATACAAAAGTTGGCAATTGAAGGAAAACATTTCAGAGCTAATTTCTTGAAATTCTTCTCTGTACATGAATTACTTATTGCCTTTCCATCCCCTTTTCAGTCAATTTCAATCTTATTTTAAGGTTCTAGATTCATGGTTTGGAGAGGAACACACTTTCATACACTGTTTAAATCTCAAAATAAGGTTTTTGAAAGAATTCTAACTACTCAGTTTCTAGGAAATTTACTGAACTGATATGAGCTAATGGTTATAGTATTGTTTCATTAAATATTTGGAATAATCTATTATTTGAATTTTTTCATTTGTGTGTGCGCGCGCGCGCATGAGAGAGGGGGAGGGAGTGGGGAGAGAGGATCTCTTTCACCAGAAAGGAGAAAGATTGAGTGAGGAGCTACTGAAACTGTACAAGGACCCTAATGTAAAGTAATGTGCAAAGTAGAAATTAAGATATATTGATAGGACTTTCATTAGTCAAGATTGACCATACAGTTGCATGTGCATGTACTGGCCTGGGTTAGATTTTTTCAGAAGATTAGAGCTTTTCATGCATTCAAGTTTTCCCTCTTGAAGCCACTAATGATATCTAAGATAAAGGTCACTGACTTGGGCTAATACTAGTTGGCATCAGTAACATCACTACTGATACTGTGTCAAATGCAAAGAACCAGAACAGATACTGCTAGGCATCTTATTTGACCATCAAACCGAGACACTAATCTGCTACTCTAGAATGGGGCATTCTTTTGACCCTGAAAAATGGAGAAGTAAAGTTGACCTTGACAGAATTTGAATTCAGATTGCAGGGAGAATAAATACAGCAAGGCATTCTCTCCAATGCTCTAATCATGCTGCCCAGTTGTTGCCTTTATATTAGCAAACTAATCATTTTATCTTGCACAGATGATGTATTGATTGTAAGAAAAAGTAACCAGTATTAAGAATTTGTACATTAGCCAATAACAGTTAATATCTGCTTTGCATAAATACCAAATCATTTTATGCATTGATTATATTCAAACAATGCAAAAATAATTTGCTAATTATTTACAGTTGAAGTTTTTTAATAACATTTACTTTTTTTCTTGGTTTAAATTAACGTATCACATGAAGGAAATGTTATAATTTATATTCTGAATTTATGTATTTGCAAACAGAAGTTAAAATTTAGCCATATCCTACAAATAATTATAGCTTATTAGAACATTATTTAATAAAAATTACAAAGAAAAAAGAAAAATACTTTAAAGTGAGACAAAAATTTAATAAACTATTTTAGAAGTTTTAGTTACATTTTCATCTATGAGATTTAAAATTTTACTTTTCTTCTTGCTTCTTGCTAATTTTGGTTATGGGAAGTGGACATTTCAGTTGCAGATCAATATATATGAAAACCTAATTAGCATTTTTAGACATGTTTGCTAATATCACCTATGTATTAATCATTATTTATACATAAAAGATTTATTGAAATAATGATATTAGACATTAAAAAACACCTAATGAGAATGACATGCCCATTGACAGGTCTCTCGTAATATATCCATTGCTTACCAGGCAACTACATTCCTAATCACAGCAAAGTACATGTCATTCGTTGCGATTTGAGTTTTGCCATTCAATCTATTATTCTTTTTCTATCCCATTTAACTTAGCAATTAAATCTATTATTTATTCAAATTGATCTAATAATATCTATCTTAGATTAGCCTTATACCAAGTCATAATTTCACAACTCTTTTAAAAACAATATTCTCACAATATTATTTTGCCCATCTTGCATAATCCGTTTATTTTTCTAATCTTTCAATGGTATTTTCAGTGCTTTGAATAGGAAACTTTTTTTTTTTTTTTGCATTATCTTTCTTTCTGTTTTTCTTATGCATACAGTAACTTCTATAAGTTCTCTTTATGCATCTAGTTTGCTTTTTGCACATTATTTTGTCGAAATTTTATCCAACTATTTCTAAGGCTTAACATTTATGCCAATGATTAGATTTTCTAAATGATATTGATTTTTACTCTAACCGCTCCTTTAAAATTACAAATCTTTTATTCATAATCAATCTTCTCAAGATTATGTTATATCTCCTGTGTATTGATTGGTTATACTACATACTAAGAATATCTAATCTTACCTTCACATTCTGTTTTGAATAATTTTATGGATCCCGGTTATTTCTTTATGGTTTAATCTTTAATTAACTCTTTATTTTTCTCAGAGCTAAATACTTTCTCAGGTTTCCAACTCATTGAAATCTTTAACTGATTATACTTTATTTAAACTAAGACATTTTTTTACTGAAATTCAAGTCATGTACTTCAGAATTTAAACTTCAAGCAAATCTGTTTCCTTTCTTATTGCATACCTCATGAGGACAATCATTAGGATGCCAATCAAGCTATTTGTAAAGTCAAGGACTGCTCTAGCCCTTTGTCCTCAGTATTGCAGTAAGGCTTCAAAAATATAGAATCATTCATCAATTTGTTTTGTACATCTATTGAATTTGCATTGGATGATTTTTGTTACTCGGAACAATATTGGAATAAAATGAAATTTAAAGTTTAAATCAAAATCATTTTGATAACAATGACAAAATCTATAAAAATATTACCATGTTTTTGCACATTTTTCATAAATGAAACATGCTGACAAACATTTTTGCTATATTTGGCAATCATGCTATGGTTTAAGTTTTTCATCTGAAATGCCACATCAGCTCTTTTGAAACACATAAGTTGATATTTTCAAATGAGATTAAAAAAATAATTCAACTGGAGGTAAGATTTGAAATGTCAAACAACTAATTTATTTAGATGTGTAACTGTTCATTAAAATATGAGTATACCATTGACTTGAACAAAAATTCAAAAGCATCACTAGTTTATTTTATCATAAGAAATAAAATATAATCAGAATTTTGAATTTTTCTTTTTCTTTTTAGGAACTATTATTTGCCCTGCCACAGATTGTTTTGTGCACTGGCGAGATCCTTGGTATGACTGTGAGTGGGGTCTCAATTTCACGTCAGCTCCGGATGCACGGAAATTTAGGGACTGTTGTTCAGTAAGTAAATGCATAAAACATTTTCTGATAATTTTATACATTCACTTTTCCACAGTACCTCTTGCTTTCTCTTTTCTTCTCACTATGTACTTGTAACTGCACATTTACTCATTATGTTTTCTGTTTCTTTAGTCTTGTATTTCAATATTCATAATCTTCATAGGTTACATCATTCTATTTAGATGTATTTACAAGATATGTCCTAAGATCTTTGGGCCAGCATAACAAAAATTAAACCACCTTCAATAATTCTTTGAATTGTTTACATTTTAATGGGATTTTTTTTTAATTTATGTATTTTGAAGAAATACTTTCTAGAGTATATTTTCTACAATTTTTGGATCTCAGCAACTCAGTATGTCATAAAATCAAGAGAAAAAATAATCTGCTAGAATAGTTTAATGAGACAAGTATTGTGCATTATAAACATAAAAAAAGTAATTTACTGGATTCTCATGGACAACTGGGGTCTTTTCTTCTTTTAAGCCTTTTTAGCTTTATCAGTCAACAAAGACAAAGTTTTCTGGGTTATAAAATTTCTACTTTAAATTTTCCATGTCAAAATAAGTGGGATGATTCTGAAAATCTAATTATTTTCCTGAATTGTTGAAATCATTAGGTTAATTCAACGGAATAAAACAATTCCTTGTTTCATAATAGGATCTGAATTCTTGATAATCAACATGTGCTTCTAGAATGGTAGATCTCAATGACACTGTCTAGTAGAATGATGAAACAAAAGACTTTGTATGGTATCAAGAACTTTTGTCATTAGATCACTTATACAACCAATATACTTTAACCTTTATGACTCACTCTATTAACAGCATTTTTCTAAAAGAAGATAAAGCTAACTATGTAAACCAGAAAAATGCAGAATAAGAGAAACTCAAGAAGCATTAATGAATCAACTATAATTTTTAAAAGCTGACACCATACTTAATAATAGATAAATAATAAACTGAATAGCTTTAACAATAGATAAAGCAGAAGAATGTATATGACATTAATCAGCTGTAACCATTGGATTACTTATAGTTACATATATTTACAATTGATATATGAAGTAAGTTGTTATTCAAATGAACTAGAAAGAATATAGGAAAAGTTTTCAGTTTCACTTAAAATTCTAAGCAGAAATTATTTGTTCTTAGAAATTAACATTAAACATATAAGAAGATAATTTAGTTGTTTTTCTAAGCTCAATAAATAGCAGCTTAAAATGTAAAACAATGTGTGTACATGATTGCACACATGTACATACAGATACGTGCACCATCATTATTAATTTTGGTGCAAAGGAAATCAATAGTTTTCACAATACAAAAATCATTATTTATTTAACTGCTTCCTTTGCAATAAAATAAGAGCCAATTTCTAAATACATTGTCAAAGCTCTTTTGTTGAAGATTATATAGTGAATATATATATTTTTCTGATGTGCAAATAAAATATTATATAAGTAAGTAGCATCAGTGTGCAAGACCTGTTATTCTTTTTGCTGTTCTTCATAATAACACTAGCTCTGTTGCATTTACTTAAGATTTATCTCTATCTTTCACTAACACTCTGTTTTAAAAAAGGAACATATTAAATAAAGATTCATAGTATGTAAGGTGCTTCAGTCCTTCTAGTGTTCAAGTTTTCTCTGCTGTAGTGATTGCCTCATGAAAAAGTTATATTGTTTTCTGCAAGGCAGTTACTTCACCAGTGAATATTACAATACTAAAGGTTATTTTAAGACAACTAATCATCATCATCATCATCATCATCATCATCGTTTAGCATCTGTTTTCCATGTTGGCATGGGTTCGACGGTTCAACTGGGGTCTGGGAAACCAAGAGGCTGTACCAGACCCCAATCTGATCTGACAGTGTTTCTACAGCTGGATGCCCTTCCTAATGCCAACCACACGGAGAGTGTAGTGGATACTTTTTATATGCCACCAGTACAGGGGGCAGAGAAGCTGGCATCAACCATGATTAGATGGTGTTTTTTATGTGCCACCGGCATGGAAGCCAGTCAAAGTGGCACTGGCATCGGCCACATTCAGATGGTGCTTTTTATGTGCTACCAGCACGGGGCTCACAACTACAATTTCCAATTGATTTGATTTTGATATTGATGTTGATGTGCGTGACTCAATAAGAATGTTTTGTGTTCTTTGCCAATATAAATATATTATCACTGTTGGAAATTTCACTGCTGTTGTGAATAATGAGGCTAACGTAAGTTACCTTGATTTATGTTGGTAAAGATTTGCTATTTTAATATTCTGTTTATAAGTTGGTCTGACAAGGGAAGTTTCCATGACCATTACAGACCTTCACAGATATCTGTAGGAAAAACACGAGCAAGAAGAGATTTACAGTTTTATGAAATGCTTGCAACAGAATGTATTCTACTAAAGGTACTGAGGACCAAGTGAGGACCAGATGGCATTTTATTTTCACTCACAAAATGTCTACAATTATGATGTGTTACTGGCTAACAACTCAGAGAGGTTACTCAACTAGAGAGAATGGAGAGATAAATTTGAACAGAAATACTCACTCACCTTTACATTGTATCCAAAATAACTTTTGGGAATGAAAAAAGCTATGTATATAATGCTATAGTGTATGGTTACGTATAAATGCTAACCATGTATTTGTGCAATCTTTATTTCCTTTGCAGTTATTGAAAGCCTTTTACTTTTTAGCATTTTCTCAGTCTTGTAATAATCATTAGGTTTTAATAGGAACTAAAAGACTAATCCCATGCCTGAAATCATTATTCATAAATTGCAATACATCAAAAGTTGAATGTGTGCTGTCTACATAAGCTATTTGTGATTCATTCTCTTCAAACATATTAAAGGAAACCAGGAACTATTTAGTAAAATATAGAACTGTTTGTAGGAGCATTTTTGAGGATGAGGAGGGCCTTTGAGCATTTTTGAGGATGAGGAGGGCCTTGAAAGGAACATCATTCTCCAGAAGGTACTTTTCCACTGCTGATCCGAAGACAAGGTTGATTGACTTGGCGAAGAATTGCCTAGTGACCCAGGCTTTAACATTGGCCATCCACATGATCTGCAGTTTCTCCTTCAGGATTTTCTGCGACTTAAACAGTTGTGGGTTTTTGGCATGGTAAACAAAGAGTTGCTTAATCTTTAAGCCTCCACTGGCATTGGCACAAAGGGTGAGAGTTAGCCTATATTTCAAAGGCTTGTGGCCTGGCATTTTCTTCTTTTCTGCATTACGTAGGTTCTTCTGAGCATTTTTTTCCAGAAAAGGCCAGCTTCATCACAGCTGAATATCTGCTGTGTGATGTACCCCTCGGCTGTGATGAGCTGATGGAATTCACACACGAAACCCTCAACTCAGAACTTGCTTCTTCTCCATACCTGTGACACTATGAATACCAGTCCACTTCTTGAAATTATCAAACCAGCCACGACTGACTTTAAATATGTCTGCTGGTGTCTTCTCCATTGATGTTCCTGGGTTCTGCTTGAGGAGATCCGCATACAATGCTTGTGCTTTCTCACAGATGATGGTCTCCATAATTGTATCCCCTGTGAGTTGCTTCTTGTTGATCCACAGGAGAAGCAATTTTTCCATCTCTACATGGACAGATGCACATTTCCTAAAGAGCCTGGAGACAACCTTTGCTATTGTAACGGCCTTGATCTCGTTCTTTTTCTTCACGATGGTTGATGTTTTTCGGTCGTATTCATGTGCTATGTCCACTACACACACTCCTCTCTCATGTTTATTAATGATTTCCTTCTTCATTTTTGTCATAACCAGCTTTTCTTCTTCACAGCACTGTCCTTTGCATTAACTTTCTTAGGACACATGTAGTTATTATAAAATAATAGCAAAAACTGCACAAAACTAAGAGAAACCCTGGGAAAACACAACAGGGATGCTACTACAAGATAAACACGTGAACTGAGCAAACTGATGCTGCACTTATTGGGAGAGCATGTGCAAGCTCAGCGCCAACTAGCGGTTACTTGTATGAAACTCACTTGTTCTGCGGATTTCCACTCATACTTCAAGACAAAACTTCGCACAAGCTTTGGCTCATACAGCAAATTACTTGTACAATGGTACACTTGTACTGTGAGGTTCTGCTGTTTTAGAAATTCTTATTTTTCTAAGTTAAAATAAAAAATAATGATAATAAAATTGCATTTATTTTAAACAAATTATATGCTACTTCTATCATTTTTGTTCTCTCACTTTCTCTATCATTTTTTGATGAATATATTTATCTCCACCCTTTTTTCTGATTCTCATTCACTCATGCCTTTACTTATCTCTCTTAACTTTCCTCTTTCTTTCTCTACGCAGCTCTCTCAGCAATTTGACTTCTCCCACTCACTCTCTGTCATGCCCTCTCAATATATATATATATATATATATATATATATATATATTTACTCTTACTCTTTACTCTTTTACTTGTTTCAGTCATTTGACTGTGGCCATGCTGGAGCACCGCCTTTAGTCAAGTAAATCGACCCCAGGACTTATTCTTTGTAAGCTTAGTACTTATTCTATCAGTCTCTTTGCTGAACTGCTAAGTTACAGGGACGTAAACACACCACCATCGGTTGTCAAGCAATGTTGGGGGGACAAACACAGACACACAAACATATACATACACATACATATACATATATATCTACCAAATCCACTCGCAAGGCTTTGGTTGGCCCAAGGTTATAGTAGAAGACACTTGCCCAAGATGCCACGCAGTGGGACTGAACCCAGAAACATGTGGTTGGTAAGCAAACTACTTACCACACAGCCACTCCTACGCCTATATATATATATATATATATATATATATATATATATATATATATATATATATATATATATATATATATTTATATATATATTTATATATATATTTATATATATATTTATATATATATTTATATATATATTTATATATATATTTATATATATATATATATATATATATATATATATATATATATATATATATATATATATATATATATATATATATATATATATATATTTATATATATATATATTTATATATATATATATATATTTATATATATATATATTTATATATATATATATATATTTATATATATATATATATATTTATATATATATATATATATTTATATATATATATATATATTTATATATATATATATATATATATATATATTTATATATATATATATATATTTATATATATATATATATATATATTTATATATATATATATATTTATATATATATATATATATATATATATATATATATATATATTTATATATATATATATATATATATATATATATATATATATATATATTTATATATATATATATATATATATATATATATATATATATATAATTATGTGTATTTCTTCTATATTAATGAATAAAAATTCTTCTGATAGAATAAATGGGTTAATAGAAACCAATGTAGCAAAGAACACAAAATAACTGTGGTTAGCTCCTATTTTTAAGGCAGGAACTCCTTGAAATTTTGGGTATTTGAGTATATTTAAGAATTTAAGGATTGGAGAAAACGCATGTTATAATTGCATACTTTATTCCTACATATGTTTCAAAGGAATACAACCTGTGTGATCCATAGGGATCTTTGATATTAAAATTGTAACCTTCTCATCAGGGAAAGCATGGGAATCATCTTAAATGTAAGACATTATATATATATATATATATATATATATATATATATATATATATATATATATATTTACTTCTTTTGGCTACTTTCATCTCTTCTTATAATTTCTTTCTTTATCTGAGCAATTTCCATGGTGCATCTGAAATATTTTGACTTTTTGTATCTTAGTTATGACAGTTTTAATGTTTTCTGACTATTTAATTATTTTACATATTAGCTATATTTGACAAGATTTTACTTAGTTATATTTTTATGCAGGACTGAAGTTTTATTTATGTTCTTGAAAAGGATCGACCTTGTATATCTCGATTTTTGCAATGTTTTAAAGTAATTAATACTGCATAGGTTACTTTTTTTAGCCTAACTATGTTTCCAAAGTAAAAAAAAAACCTTAAAACCTATTATTCTTACACATGCTTCATACAGCCTGGTTTTGGTATGAAGAGAAAAGCCCAAAGTTGGCAACAGAGGTAATAGCTCCATAAACTTTTGCTTTTTTTCTTATTCAAGCAACTATATTATTACTACATGTAGCACAAATTAGACACACTAAACATAGTAGATACCTACTATGTGTAGTGAGTCTCTTAGCTGTAGAGGTACTTCACTTTATGGGTACTCTTACAGTTATCTACTCTTGTGCATTTATGGCATCTGAAATTCTTGAGTCATGAACAGCCTGGCGGAAATTCCACTGTATCTGTTGTGCACCTAATCACTGCACTGAAGACACATTATTGAGTTCTTCCAACTTCCTATCTACAAATTGAGCAAGGTAACTTCTCATATATCACTGGATGTTGTGTTCTCAGTAACTAATTAGTACTTCTGTGTTTGTTATGTTGACCTTCAGTTCTTTGACCATTAAACTTTTTTTCTGGATTTGAAATATTTGCTGTGGCCCTTTCCCAGATTCAGCAATGAGAACCAAGTTATCAGCATAATAAAAGTTAATCATTGTATAAGATATTATTTATGTAACTTCATGAATTAAAATTTAAAGTCTGACATTATACAAATGTGAATTAAATGAAACTTAACAAGTATGCTACAATTTGCTTTGGGAGGTACATATATAATTATGAGTATATAATACACACTGTGTATTTGAGGTTTTTGGTAAAATGATATGATTGCCATAATTTAAGATGACTGAAGGACTAATATAATATTGTTTGGTAGTGAAACAAAGTGTAGATTTTCTTTTACTATTTCAAACTTACCTCCGACCTGATTCTGATAATAAAAATTTATATTTTTGTATGCAAAAACATGCTTCATATTAGAAAAGAATGTAGCAACAGCATGAACATTGATGAAAAGATACAGATACTGTTCAGAACAATTATCTTGATTCATCATCATTAAATATGATCTCGTATGAATCAGTGAGAAAGCCTCTCTATGGTTATGTAACCTAAGAGAAATCACAATAAAATTTTCTTCAAATTACACTATACCATATTGATCAGGAAAGCACACTGTGTATTATGTGCAAGATAGTCATTTCGCAAATTGTTAGAAAGTTGAACAAATCCCTTCCATTAGATGTTTCAATGCTTTCCATTCAAATCCTGCTGAGGTCATCTTTGCCTTTCATCCAACCAAGTACTGAGATAGATGTCCCTTCAACCTTTTGTCTCAGAATTGATAGTGAGAAGAACTTGGAAGGTCACTTAAAATATACTGCTTCTTTACAACAACTATTTCTTCTCTACTGCAGTGGAAGTATGTAGTTACTGAGCTTCAGACAGTGTGTGACACATAATGAGGATAAGTTTAAGATATGCAATGTCTGAGAAAATAACAGATTGGTTATTTGATCATTAATCTTCCTCAGTCAGGAAAGATTTGGAGCTACAATAACAATAATATATGACTTTATTTTGTAGAATTAACATCAATTCTCTGTTAATATTATTAAATTTAATGTAGTAAGTTTATAATCTTATTTTGAGAAGTCACTACTTATGTCCAAAACAATCTTAGAATTTTGTTGTGTAAAGATATTCAAACATAAAGCAAACAAATTACAACTTCATCTATTAACAAAAATATACATATTTTGAAAGATTTTTGACTAATGGTCAAGAAATGAGACAATTTTAAATGTATTAATTCAGATAGCTAATTAACTTCTCATGCATTTCTATAAATTTAATGTCAGTTTTTATATGCATTTTGTTTGCTATCTTCAGTAAAATAACTCTAGTTACTTCAGTTTCAGAAGTTCATTTACTTTACAGTTCCAAGTATAATATATTGCTAGTGTAATGAAAATCTACCTCTTAAATTCATGATATCACCATTATTTAAATGCTAATAATTGCATCAATGTTATTTATACAAACTTATACTAAATGCATATTGAAATAATGCATATGTATCGACATACTCAGTTGTATCTTATAGTTTACATACCTCATAATTTAACTGGCATAACTACAGGGTTTTACCCCCCAGACTTTGGGAGGTCATAACTTTCAGAAAAATGAATATTTTATAATGAAATTTTCTATGCATATATTATTTAATATGTAGAATCCGAATATACAAAAATGTCCGGTGAAAGTGTTTTGGAATGGGGGTGGGGGACGATTTTCGGAAATTCCAACAGAGTCCACTTAAATTCTTCTTAACTTCCAGGAAAATTAATATTTTTTCGTGAAATTTTCTACAAATATACCTTGATGTATGTACATTTCGAGCATGTAGGAATTTTGAAGGAAACAATTGCAGGTTATTTTTGAGAAGTGTTCCCCACTCGGTGGTGTTTCGGAGCAAGTCGTCCATAATTGTTTCATTTTTCTCTATTATGTGCGTATGTGCATCCGTAGATTTCTAATGAAGTAATACGCTGCTTCTGTTCTCTTCTACTTCTCTACTAGAAACGTTTACTTTGGAATTTACTTCTATTGAGAAAAAAAATCGTGTGCATGTTATTTTGAACGAAAGTTTTCTTATGACGGCTTCTCTTTTCTGCTTATTACTTCATTACAAATCTACGGATGCACATACGCACATAATAGAGAAAAATGAAACAAATATGGACGACTTGCTCCGAAACACCACCGAATGGGGAACGCTTCTCAAAAATAACCTGCAGTAGTTTCCTTCAAAATTTCTACATGTTCGAAATCTACATACATCAAGGTATATTTGTAGAAAATTTCACGAAAAAATATTAATTTTCCTGGAAGTTAAGAAGAATTTAAGTGGACTCTGTTGGAATTTCCGAAAATTGTCCCCCACCCCCATTCCAAAACACTTTCACCGGAAATTTTTGTATATTCGGATTCTACATAGTAAATACTATATGCATAGAAAATTTCATTAAACAATATTCATTTTTCTGAACATTATGACCTCCCAAAGTCTGGGGGGTAAAACCCTGTAGTTATGCCATTTAACTTACATGGAGAAATCTTCCACAGTATTGATTTGGTTAAATTGTGGAAATCTTAAACTGACTGAATGTTCCATCTAACATATGAATCTCTGCAAAATAAATATGTTTTCTATGCAGGGTTGTGTTATAGAAGGCTGGCATCATTGTGAACAACTGAATTTTGATGCTTGTTGTGGTAGCAATAGTAGTGCTTTTTTGACTTTAGGAGATTATTTTATTAACTTTTGAAAAACATTTTCATCTCAATATTTGTAAATATTTAAATTAGATATATATAATTTCTAATGTTTGAATTGTTATAACTATTGCATAATATTAGTTATATTGTCTCATAATTTGGGTGTACAAAAAATTACATTTTCCTAGTAATCTGAGTAAATTTTTTATGATTTTTATCAGCTTTTACTTGAAAACTTAGAAATTGCAGCACAAATCTTTAGTGCATGAAACAATTTAAATAATTCTTTCATGCTCTGAGAAATTAGTTGTAGTTAAGGAAATTGTTATGAATTAAAGCTTCTAACAATAATTTATAATTTTAATAGCGTATTATATAGAAAGACATGTATTTGCTATTCTAGCTTCTATTTGCTGAATATGTTATATCTTGTAAATGGTCAGTGTACGAGGTCCTGCTTTTTTAAAATAAATGTTGCTAAACTTGATTTCAAATTTAATAGTGATGTTGTAGTATTAAATTTTCTAAAACAATAGTTTTACTTGAAACCGTTTGCTTCAGGGAAATTAAAATAGGGTTCTTATATCACATTTTTATCGTAAATATTTCAGTCCTATTTCAGTTTTATAAAAATAACTTTATGGGTATTATAATAATTAAAGTTGCATTGGATATGTTTTCTGAAACTCCAGTTCATTTCTTTTTCGTAAGTATATCAGCCAAAGTTACATCAAACAGCTCACTTTGTGATGATTATTGTATTAATTTAATTAATCTTCAACAGTTCATTTTCAAGTGAGAGTGTTATTTCTAACTTCCATCAGAACTTATTCAAAAATATACTTTGCCTCACTAATATTAGTTACTGATTCATTCCAGTGTTTTAGTGGTTCTGACAAATAGGTTAAACACCTTTTATATGAGTAAAATTATGTCAAATCTGTTAGGATAGTTGAGATGTCTTCTCACAAAAACATTTGACAATGAGCTAATGCAAATTTTCAACAATAAGAATATATTGCTTTGTATGATATCTCTTATTACTGAGAAATCAAAGGATTTCTACAGAAATTTATTACTTTTTAAAACAAAGCATAACTATTAAATGCAGACAATTAATGTTAAACATTAATCAGAAGTATTGTGTGAATGGGGTTCTAACTGAATTCAACATATTCTACAAAATTATTCCAGTTTCATCTAGGCTTAGTCTGAGAAAACTAAACATGACTTCTAGGAGTAAAGTTTTAGTTTTCTACTCTGAAGTTAAACTTCCTAGACATATATGCATACTTATGCTATCTTAAAAACAGCAAAAATAAAATACATATTTCCTAATTATTCAATCAGCAGAAAAAGACGAATATTTTCCTATAATTTATTTTGCTTTCCCATAACAGACAATCTGCAGTTTAGCATCCTTCTTTGGGGAAGCAATTAAGTAATGGCAGTTATACATTACTGTGCAAGGTATGACAAGGAAGTGAAACATAAGCCAAGAAAGTATAAATACACAATAAATATTTATCCAATTTTAGGTGGAAAAGTATTTGATAAATTAATTCAACAAGATACTGGATAAATATCTGGGAAATATCTCATTGCAAGTTGTGCAACAAAGATTATTTTATATTAATGTACTCCAAATCAAAAACATGAATGTCAACATATTGAATGATCTTGTAGAGTGTTTACTTTATTGTCCGTTCTGTGGTAAAATATATGTTGATTAATGTTCTTCATTCATAGCATATGAAAAAAATACTCAGTTAAACTTTCTTGAAAAGAATTTCATAAAATTAAACAAGAGTTATCAATTTATTTTGTTTATTTTAAATTTGTAAGTATTAAAATATTTCAAGAGTGTTTTTCATGGAAAAGTCTTAGTGCTTTGATAATTTCTTTTCGTAACTTTTTCTGTTCTTTTACAATTTAAACAATGAAGGTTTTTCTGTATTTATGTTCACTGTCTTTTCCTTTCTTTTCATTTTGATTACATTATATTTGATCATATATTTTTTATTCAGATGGAAATGTTTACTTTAAAATATTGTTATTTTTAACTGTTAAATTTCTACGAATACATATATTTTAGATTTATGATTATCTCCTGGATAGACTTTTATATTTGTTCAGCAATTCTTTATGTTAGTCTTTCATGACATAGTCAGCTTCTGGTTGGTTAAGGTTAATATTTAGAAGTTGTTTGAATTATAGTTACCATTATTTATCTGAAACAATCTTCATAGATTGCACCAATAATTTTTAGAATACTGAATTGATGCAGGCTAATTTTTGATATTTCAGTTTATTGAAAGAAGACTACCAAATTTTTTCAACTTCGAATCAAGTATATTTGAACTCAAATTTTTTTGTCATTCATCTTTTAACTGATCAGAATTCAGTCTTTCATTAAAACTACATAAATTTTGATTCATTGATTAAATTATTTAATTATTTACTAATTTATGGAATTTTCTAAACTGCAATTATGTACTTAAGCTTTCGTGTTTATATGAAGTAATAAATCCTTGAGCTTGTGATTTTTTTAATACTAAACATTTCCTCTATTCAGTCATGAATGCTATCAAAAGCTGGTATTATTCAATACTGGGCCTAAAATTTGAAGTTGAGATAATTTATTTTATAATATACTTATTCAAGTTGTTTTGTTCCCTTTTAATTAAAATCTCTTTTTTTAATCAATATTGTTGAAGTTTTGAATTTTTATCTTTTATCTCTTAAAGCTTTTTAAGTAATAAGCAAAAATTGCTTTCTGTAAAGAATTGTTTTATCAGAGTCTCGATACAAAAAAGAAAACTATTAATAACTGTTCATTAAAACTTCAACTCATCATTTAGCTATTGTTCATTTGTCCTTTCATTGTGTTGTCCTCACTTTTTATCATTTCATTCTTTTTGTTAATGGTTGTCTAAAAGCCAGTTTTCTTTTTCATGCCATTGTAATTATTTTGGTTTGGATCTATGCCATAACTTTTCCGCAGCCATTTATCTATGTAATATTGCCATAGCAAAACGGATATATAAGTCACTCAGGAAAAGAAAACATATACTAATGTGATTATTGTCATTTCTATTACTTAAGTAAAACAATTATTCCATTGGAATAATTTTTAAAATTCTTTTATTCTTTTATTGTTACTTATATAATATATTCAATGGTGCTATAGCAAGGTCATATAATACAAATGCCACACACTTTTACTTACTGAGGGAATCTCAAAATGGCATTTTCCCATTGTAATTTAAAGATTTACGCCAATTTCTCCAGCAAATTCATAGTGAATTACTACTCTGAGGGATAAAAATATGTTATTTTATGTAAAATGTCCTATTTACTTCTAAGGATGTTTGTAACATGTTATGACTTCTGAACATGCTCTGAATCAAAACTTAAATTTTACAGTAAAATGGACGAGCACCTTGTAAAGGATGTCAAGTTACATTGAAAACATCTCATTAGATTCTGTTGGATCTAAACTATCATGATATCAAAGCAAAATCTTTTAGCAACACTTGATTAATACTCATGGTACCTTTTTGCAGATAACACCTTTCATATCCTTGTCTGATGCCTCAAAGAACTATTTTCTCTATTTGGAACACCTGGTGCTATCCATAGTGATAGTATAGCTCAATTCCTGTTAGTAGAAATCCAAAATTTTCTTAGATAACAAGAAATCATATAAAACAGAACCATTTTCAAAAATCCTAGAAGAAATGGGTAATGCAAGAACACCATCAGACAACGTGTAAGCCAGTGCAGTAGCTTTAGAATTGCAGAATCTTCCAGAATATCTTTTGGAAAATCATTTTTTCAGAGTATTTCATTCAATTCATTCTATGCTATGAATGTTATACTCCAGATGGTGTCTCTTCTATGATAATTTCTCTTAACCCTGATCTTATAAAAAAATCATATACATATATGCAAAAATGATCTGTTAATAGAAGAAACTGGGATGTAATTATGCGTTTTTTCATGAAAAGTAATGGATTTAACTTTGTGATTTGCCATTATTATGTCTGATTTCTCAAGATCAAATAGTTAAGCTTACAGAATCAGACTTACAATTGCTAATTCAATTCTAGATTTCAGTAACACTCCCAATCCTCTCTCTTCCCACAACAATGCTATTTTTCAAGCGGAAGAATTTCTGAGAAGCAGCAAACGTAAGATTATTTCTCAGTTTTCCCTATGGCTTATTAATGATGATTAACTTCATCATTTACAGGGAACTACTTTTACCATAAAATCTAATTTCGGACTTGAGTTACACTATTATTGCTAACTTTTGCTAATTTTTCAATTTCATAGTTCATTGCTTTTCTTTAAATATTTAGTGTAGTTTTTAATAATTAGTGTATCATATGATGGGTGAATTCGCTCGGTACTTAAACCAGATGCTGAACTGTGGTATCAGTCATTGAAAAATCACTTTGATATATGGGTCTCTGATTGTTATTTTTTGTAACAGTGGTATTAAACAACTCTTCTGCTATTTGAGTCAAGTGTCACAAACTATTATTGTTTCATTTATTACATAACATCACAGAAACAAAAATCATATTAGAAATATATACAGAAAACCATTAGTTGTGTTCTGTCCAACCTGGAGCATATTCTTTATGTTTGAATGCTATTCCTTTATACATTATTGTTGATACTCAAGATTGAGCTTCTATCCTTAAGAAAAGAAACAGCCAATACAAGAAGATATTTTACTTTAGTGATGTCTGGATTCTAAATAAATGAATAAAAAGAATAAGAAAATAATGGAGACTTATGCCTGCATTTCATAAAGTTTAGTTTTCTTTTTTATTCTTTTTCATTTTTCATTATCTACATTATTCACTCTCATATTGTTTGGGTAAAATTATAATGTATGTACCTAATTACTGTAAAGAGTGGTAAAGGAAACCTTTTCTGTTTTATTCATCCTACCAAAAGAACAAAAACATCTGATTGATTTCTCAATATATAATGTTTTGTTGATAACAATAAAAATTTTAGGTAAAGAATTCCCAGTATTCTCACATTTGCACTACTTTATTCTGCAACTTAAAAAGGTTTATTTTTTTCTTATAGTTTTTTGTTTTTTTTTTTGCTTTTGTCTGTCTTATCATCCATCAATAACATTCATTCTAACTCTTGTTGTTCCACTTTCGTCTTTTCTAATAAAAACTGGGAAATTTATCTTTATTGCACCACTTTTATCAATACTATAATTCATGGATATCAAAAGAAATATTCTCATAGACTCATACTTTACAGATACACATGGAGCCTTAATTGTAGAAAGTATTTGATAAAAGTATGGATGCAGAGGCTATTATAAAATTTTGATTTTTATAAGTATATACATAGCCAAATATATAATTTAATAAAACTTTCAATTCAATCCTTGCTCATAAATCTAATGTGTACATGTATAAGTACGCAGAGATTATTGTATAGTATATGTGTTTTGAAAGTGATGTTACTGACCAGACATTTTGTAAATTATACATTTTTATACAAGTAATTAATCGATTAAAGATATAAACAAAACATTGGGAACAGAGAAAAAGAATTTGAATTATTTATATTAGATCATCTTTGAGTTATTAGTTTCCATATAAATTCCATATATATGAAGATAAATCAAAGTATGCAATTTCAGCTTCAGAAATCTGATTGGTTTAGTATTTCATACTGTTAGTTTCTCTTATACTCAAACTCTTTTATTCTCAACAGAATATACTTGAGTATTTTAATGAATTAATTTGTTGCTCATTCATGTACTGATATCATAATTTTATTCAGAATATTACTTCCTTATTACTTATAACTTACTCACTACAAAATTTCATTTTGTTTATTTAAGTATGATTGGTTTCAAAGTATATTCTGATTCTTACAAGGTTGTTGAGTATTTCATAATAAATTTTGCTACTGTTCATTTTATTTTATGCTCACCTGGAAAATTGCTTTCGTTTAGGATTCATTTATTGAAGATATCTTGGTTGAATTTGTGAGGGTTGCTTAAACTTAATACTTTAATAATTCAATTTAGATTAATTGTTGTGTTAGAAATAGGTGTGTGTGTGTGTGAGAGAGAGAGAGAGAGAGAGAGTTTTGTATAAATGCACATTCTAAAGTGCAAGGTGAAGTTACAAAATTTCATGCACTTTTTTTTTTTTGTAATGGCTGAAATAATAGCAAGATGACACAATTCACTGTGGGGCCTGTGTATAGAGAGAATTGGTGAATGCTGGCTTGTCTATCAAACAAACTGATTTTTGTTTTATTATTCACTTATTAGGTTTTAATCATTTTATATTACTGTGATATGTTGTGATTCTTTAATTATTTTCCTGAGATTTGATGATTGTTGTAAGATTGAAAAATATTATTTGGCTGAATGTAAGTTGTTTCTAGGATTATGGTTGACTGCAAGAAATCAGTTGTAACAGTCTTACTTACCTTAATTACCAGATAGTTCAAAGAATGAATATAAAGATGATCCTGGTTAGTTTCAATATGACCAGCCTCTCTCCGCGTATCCCCCATGGATTAAGCTTAAAAGCAGCTAAATTCTAGATAGATACCCACACAGAATTCAGAAAAAAATCCCAAAAGAGTTTATTCTTGAAGAATTATAATTCATGATAGAAAACAGTTATTTCTTTGATAACCCATATTACCTTCAAATAAAAGCAACAGCAATGAACATGATAGCTGCAACCACATTTGCAACACTAGTATTGGGATTTCTTGAAGAAAAAGTAAATGCTTGTTATGGGATTATCTTTGATTAGCTTTTCCAAGTCTATTTAAAAGGAAACTAGAAAACCGAATGACTGCTTCATATTTAGAACATAAGTAAGACCTGAAAATACGCTTCAAGTCAATAAATAGCATGCAGAAGTCACTATGGAAATGAATGAAAGGGGGACTTCCTTCTTTTGACATTCTAGCAATTAAGGAAGATGAGTCTGTTAAAACTGAGCTCTCCTAAAAATCATGATATCTCACATTCAATCAAATATTACCTTTTAATCCTACAGCCATCATCAAATCTCAGAAAAATAATTTAAGAATCAGAAATTATCAACAGTTAAAGACAACCACCAAATATTAAAAGACTCTCAACAATGGCTAGCATGGGAGGCGGACGTTAAACGATGATGATGATGATGCAATATAACAATTGCTGGTGTCTTCTGTAAATGTGATTTTTGCTAGTTGTTTTGTTTTTTTTTACCTGTAGTCATGTCACATTTACCTACTAAGGTATGTTGAGTGCAGTTAAGTTGATTACACATATGTGTTTCAACATATATTTACACGATAATGATTCTAGGGCATCAATTTCCTGTCTCAGAGCTGAATTAGTGCACCACTTAGTCTCCGTAACTTGGAAACTGCAGAACTCCCAGGTATGCAATATCACCTCCATTCAAAAGTTTTGTAGCTTTTGTCTCTTTATTAAAAATTATTGTTATTTTTTGTTATTACAATAATCATACTCTTTCATTAACCCAACAGTATGAAATGAGCTTATATTTAAAATATATCAGAAAATTGTTTCTTTTTTTATACCTTTATATCTTTTTTATATGTCAACAAAAGCATTAATGCAATATCAAACATGTCATAATTCCACTCAAGCTCAGAATCAATAAATCACAATATCACTTAGTTAGTGTTTACAATCTTTAATAGATAAATTATAGTAAAGAACTCATTAATAGATGATACCATGGAATTTTAACTCACCTCTTGAGATATTAACTTCCATTAAGTTTTAAAATCAATGGAAGAAAATATCCAGGGAAATCCACTCCAAATGCAAAAATAAACCCAAACAGTACAAAAAAGGAACTGTTTTGATAGGAATCTCTTTCTAAAATGTGGTTAAACTTTGTTTCTCATGCAGAAGAGTGTCTAACTTCAGTTTTTGTCTCCAAACAACAACACTCAAACTACAGTTTTGTGTAGTGTTGCAGATATTTGTTGTATAAGACTTTAACAGTTAAAATATAACTGTATGATCTAATTATGTCATGTAGGTAGTGTAAGCTACCTATCATTTGCATACCATAAAACAATCAAAAGGCTACATCTTGCTATTTTTATTTATCTGATGTATCTATTAGTCTAATGGCCAGTTAATCTGCTGAGACTTGCAGTTGAATAAATATTGCATACTTCTTGTGGGCTTTGAGTATGCAGTATTGAACTCAAACGAATCAACTTCTTGATTTTGAGCTTGGCCACTTATGAAATGTTTTATTTTTGTTGTCTGTTAATTAGGTCTTTGACATGATGAACTTTTATTTTACCTCCTGATACTTTTCTGTAAGTTCTATAATATAAGTTTGGCCATCACCACATAATTTTTTGCAAGGACATCCAATTCTGAATTCTTGGTTATAGTCAAAAGATGACTACAGGGGTATACTCCTTTTATATATTTTGTATTCTTCACATTATTCTTTAGCTAATCTTAACCTTGTGCATAGAACATTCTTTGAATCACTGATACAAAATTACTCCCTCTTGCGAGACTTGTTTTTCAATTTCCTGTTTAGTTCTAAGAATTGGTTACAGTGTGTATTATATGGTATATGAGGTTGGGCAGATGGGCTAATGAGAAGAAGAAAGGCAAGTCTGTAAGCTTAGATGGAAGCAGTACTTAGAATGTTTAAGGGAAAGTTGGGCAGAAAAATATACTATGAAATAAAATAGTTGGATGCTATGTTAGTGAAGAGGGGAAATTTTGAACTTATCCATATAAATATGAAAAAAGGAGATATAACACCAATGATAAAATTATCTTCAATAAAACATCAAACCATTATTGCCAATATTGCCAAGCTTTTACTTTGTTTATAGAAAATAAAAATATTATTTGCTGTATTTTTGATTTGATTGACAAATGGTCAGAATATATTATCACTCAAAGTTGAGTAAAAAAAATTATTGCCTGATGTATTGATCTGAGATGAAGGTTTTGAAGATATATTGATATTATGTAAAATATCAAATATTTACAGGTATTGGAATTAATACATGGATTATTTAGTTCTTTTGTTGTTGTCAGACATCTTTTCATTGCTTATTTTTTTATTATTCATCATATAAATTTATAATAATCATGTAATTTTCGTGAAGCGGTAAAGAAACAACTTGCAGTTCATAAAGTAGACAGAAACAAAAATAGAAATAAACTATATTGCTGTTTAAGACCAATCTGTTATTTTTACTTCTATTTTAACTACAAACCCTAATTCTAAAGCTTCTTTATCAAAAGGAAATGTTTTTCAAAGTGATATTTAAATGATTCAAGTTATGTCTATAGATACATTGCTTCAGAAAACTGACTACTATGCATATTCCAGTTTTTGAATTGGTACACCATATCTTGGTGTTATAAAACTACATGAGGTAGCATCAGAAAGGGAATCTGGCTGTAAAACATTGCCTCAAAATTCAATCCAAGCCATGCCAATCTGAAAAGACAGACAATGATGATGATGATCATCATCATAACAATGAAAGCGACGATGATATCTTCTCAATGTTTGTGTATGTAACACATTAACTTATTATTTATCAATTACTCTATCAGTTGCAAGGTATTGATTTAAAGTCCATACAGAATTTGAAATGCACACATTGATTATTTAAATACTCTCTAGTTTTACTACATATACTGTAGCTAGCCATTTTTACACCAGAAATCATTAAAATCCATCAAATTTTCCTCACTTTGTAATAGCTCATTAAAATCAAACAAAATAATTTAATCAAAATAATCTGCTGAAGTCTTTTAAACTGAGACTCAGGAACTATATGTTATTTGTCTTGTATTCAAGTTCTTTTCTGTTATAGACATTTAAAAGAAGGTTTTGGAAAAAAGTCCACAATGTATTTACAGTAAACAAATGCAAATATATAATAGTCTTTTAAATTGTATGTCTTAATTTATTAAACTAGTATATCATCTGCATTGAAGTTGCAAGTCATGTCTGTTGCTTATTTAAATAAAACATCTGCCCACTTTTTTTCAATATTTGTATATATCAGATATTAAAACTGTTTCTACATAAAATACCATAATCCAATTGAGTTACAACATTTAGTAAGAAAGTCATACTTGAAATCAGTTTACTTTTTGATATCAGAAGATAATTAGATAATCAATTGAAAATAAATAGATGAAAAATGCTGCTCTGCTTTACTTGACTGCCTTTAAATATTTATCATTCATACTGCAATCAACATTGTTGTTGTCCACAGTATAACTCTTATTTAAATTTGTTTATACGATTAAAATAATGCCTTTGCCTAGCATTATTTTACTTTCAGTTAGATTATAAATCTTGAGACTTCTCACACTTTTATGACAATCATCATCATCATCATCATATCATCATTTAATGTCTGCTTTTCATGCTGTCATGGGTGGGATGATTTGACAAGAGCCGGTCAGGTAGAAGCCTGTACAGGACTTTTGTGACAGTTTTGGCTGGATTTTTACAGTTGGATGCCCTTCCTAACACCAACCACCCAACATATTTTAATACTGCAATCTCATTTGCTTATAGTAAAATGGTAAAGTGTCTGGGAAAAGTAAAAACACCCATCTAGAATGAAATTCATAAAAAAAAACTGTTTGAAATTCTTTGCCAAAGTTTAGTAAATAAACTTCAGCCAGGAGAAGGAAGACGTTTTAATTAAAACAGTTATTTGTCAGTTGAAACTTAACAATCAAGACAAAAGGATGCTTTCCATTAAGAAGAGAAATATAGCCATTGTACAGGAGTTAAACAGAAACCACAATGGTTCTGTAGACAAGCAACGTTCCAGTCAGAAAGTGAACAGCACTGTAGTGCAGTAGTACAGTGGTTTGGGGTATTAGTGCTATATGCCAAACCAGAAAAGACAGAAGACAAGTAGTAGCAAGAAGTAATAGAGAACTAGAGAAGATAAAATATATGACATGAGAATCAGAGGTATGAAGCATTCTAGATTATAAAAAAATGAGCTACATATGACTTTTAATGTCATTAAATATGCAATTTCCCCACTGTGACAATGAAAAGAAAGAGATGTAGTAATGATGCTATTATGAGAGTTTATTCAGCAATTTCATAAACTACTATGCAAATTAATTGTATAGTTAAACAAATCATGCAAAAACGTATTATATCTCTTTTTTTATCGTATATTTGTATTCAGAAGCACCAGAGAAGGGTGGTTACAAAAGTTTACTTCAAACTGATAGAGCAAATTTTGAAAGGAGATGGGAGATTTAGCAAAAATATTACAGGATAGAGCTAATGTAAGCAAGTTAAAATCGGATGTTCATGGGAACTTTTATATAGTGATGACTTCATAGCAGTCTAGTGAAGAGATTCATTAAAAAATTACAGTTACAAACATGAAGTAAAGGTCCAGAG